>NW_026089623.1:9354919-9654919 GCF_024586455.1 Bactrocera neohumeralis | reverse complement strand
CTTAAATGAGTTAAAATTATTATTATGAAGTATATATAGTTGCATAAAACTTGTCAATCATCAACAACATTCCTTAAATCTCAATGAAAATATTTATTTTACTACACACACACATGCATACTATACACTCAAAGTTTATTTTCTTTAATAATAAGGAATTTTTTTCTTGAGCTCTTCGAAATTTTAATAAAAATGGATACCGGGATTCTGTAACCCGTCTCTAGTCTCTATTTGAGACATTTTGAGGTAAAGTCTCAATTTGTGACTAGTTACTATCCACTAAACTGTCTCTAGCGCTAGCCTCAAAAATTGCCTCAAATTTGAGACCTGATAGTTGGCAGGTCACAAAACTAAATAGAACTCTTGTCTGTCATTTTGAATATACTGAATAGAGATCATCATTGATATTAATCGATTGTCGGTTTTATATATTTTGTACAAGAATGATAGAATACAAGATTACGACGACCGCCATTACGAAACGTCATAGTTCCGTCTTGAGAAGTACAAGAGTGAAAAACTGTCAAATGGCTTGCAAATTGTAAACAGAAAAGTAAACACTTTTGTAAATTCGCAAAATATTATTAATTCTTTCGATTTTAATGAAAAGTTTTAGTGAAGCGATTGAATATTGTTGAGTGAAAAGATTTGAATCATTTCTAAAGAAATATATCGGCCTATTGATAATAAAATTGTCTATTAAGTTGTGATTCAAATGAAAAAGACGTTTCTTGTGTTGTATATAAATATATACATATATTATAAGTTCTGATGTATCAGATGTATGAAATTATGATAAAAGAATTGTGAAATTATTAATTTAGTATTAAATATATCATTTCTTTTGCAAAATAACACCCATTTTTTGGCAACTTTTAAATCGGCCGGAAAACTGAAAAAACTCGTTTTCGATCCTTTAATTGCATAATAATTATTACAACAAGCCACTGCACATTTCATTTTAAAAAATTAATATATTTATGCTTAGAAATTTAAATAAATACAACAGTACACTTACACTGGTTTTCTTCATTTGAACAATTTCCACTCATGCTACTCTATTTATTGTGGATGTGCCTAAAACTAATTATATACATATTTTCTCGCAACAATATTCTAAACATTCCACTGAAATTTTTCCTGCAAAGACGAATGAATTAATATTATTTTGGGAATTTCAAAAAGTGTTTACTTTTCTGTTTACAATTTGTATGCATTTCTATGCTTGCTTTTCTCAACGCAAAACTGTTACGTCACGAAATTGTTGAACAATGTATTCGTTTTTGTAAGAATTTTCAAGAGCTAAACCGAAAAAAACTAACTGTAAACTAGTGTCGTAATCTTGTATTCTATCATTCTTGATTTTGTAGCAACCCAAACACGAAAAAGTTAAAAATAAATCAATTTTACATAAATTTCGTAAATATTATGAAACAAAGTCAACATATATTTTTAATTTAATTGGTAATTATGATTTTTCCATAAGTTACTAACTGTCAAACGTATTGGGCATTTGCAAGCATACTATAATCATTTGCGCAAAGGCGTAGGGTAGGTAGGTTCGAGCCAGTGGCGTAACTACAACTTCGGGTGCCCGGGGTCAAGGATGTTCTGCCGGCCCTCTTTATCTACCTACCTACAATTTTCATGGTCTTCGATATTAAGTATATAAAATTTAGGAACTAGAAGCCACGCAAATTCTGAAGTTCCAAAATTCTCACAATACAGTTTTTGAGGAAATTGATAGTAAATTTACAAAACATCTTATTAAAAGCCATAGAAAAAACCCATTTTCGCCCTATATCTTGTACACTTTTGAAACAATTTGCAGGAATTTTTGCCCGAATTGGAGTTTTTAAATACCATTTTTGAAAATTTGGAGAAATAAAAGTATTTGTTACATTCAAAACATAGGATAACTGTGAGAGTGACACGTCGCTAGACAAAGCTAGAAAAGTGCATCTTTAAGTTCTTTCACTATTTTTAAGAAAGATATAAGCCAAAAGATAAAAGACAAATTCAAAGACTGAAGAGTATCCGAGTAAAAATTTATATTTTTCATTGTTATTCAGATTATTATATTGTGAGTGCACAACTCTTTATCTTTTATAATAAATTTTGTAAAAAAATTTGTTGAAGTATTTTTCTGAAAAACGTCCCAAGACGTTGCGCCCGGGGCGACGGCCCCCTTCGCCCCAGCTAGCTACGCCACTGGTTCGACCTGATGTAGCGAAATGCCGTAGAGTAGGTAGCTGATGTAGCGCATGTTTTGAGCTCTTGAACTCCTTAAATCTTTCATGTAGAAAATAAAAAAAGGATAAAGATGCTTTTTTCACAAATGTATTTCTGGGAAAAATAAGAAGTCATATTTTTAGACTACTATATAATAATTGCGGCATAAATTTTATATGACAATTAAAATAATAAATTAAAAATGAGGAATGATATTTTGATTTATGCATGTATAAGTTCATTAAATTTAAAACTTCGCTCATTCCCAACCCATTTTGCATAATTTTTCTGTAAATTAATAATATTAAACTAAATATTAATTTTTGGAAAAATGT
Organism: Bactrocera neohumeralis; assembly: GCF_024586455.1. Classification (NCBI taxonomy): domain Eukaryota; kingdom Metazoa; phylum Arthropoda; class Insecta; order Diptera; family Tephritidae; genus Bactrocera; species Bactrocera neohumeralis. Next base: position 9,652,352 of record NW_026089623.1, on the reverse strand, counting down.
TATTTTAAAAATGTATTTTATTTCTATAATATAACACAACAGTCTTAATACTCGCTTTACTAAATTTCATATTACCGAAATGAAAATGCCGTCGGCATATGTGCAAATGGGATATGTTGCCTCTTCGAAATTTTCATAGAAATGAAAACTGCGCTGTCAAACTGCTGAAGTGACAGCTTATAGCTTATACCATGTTCAGACCAAAAATTTAGAAGATTAGATTATATTTAAGCATTTCATAAGCCAACAGTGTTCTCAAGGCCGTTAGAAAGATCAAAAAACAGCTGTTATTGTCATTCAAGGATTCACATCGCTTAATATTTATCAAAAGAAAAGATTGTCATATAGTATTTTGAAATAAAAAAACGGCTTTTTTAAATATTTTCCATATAATAGAAATAATGGATGCATTTTTTCATTTGTTAAGTCGATTTTCTGATGAAATTAAATTCATTGCTTTAAAAAAATTTGTTTGTTTACATTTTTTTTCCTTTGTAGTGCTTAATCAGCTGTGATAATGTAACAGATTTCCAGTGCTGACAAGTAGATTGCGCAAAATCAGAGTCACACAGAGAGATTTAGCGTGAATCAGTTTCAAATCATTTCAATAAAGTGATTTGGAACTGTCATTTTTGTATGACGAAATCTTGATAAATTTTTAAGATTAGTGGAATAATCCATTCAACAGCCGAAATCATGTGATTAAGTGTCGGTCTGAACATGGTATTACGATATATGGCAAACTAGTTAGTATTCTATATCTAGTAAGCTATGAGCAATGTGGAGTCTCCAAAGGCAATAGACACGGCAATGCAGGTAGCAGCGCTATTACACGAGGCAACTTTTGTTGCGGCAACTCTTGGTTTATAGGCGAGGGGGCGACGAGGAGAGGGGAATCGCGCCGAGTTTCCAGTGTTCAGCAACTCGCTTTGTGTTCTTATTCGTAACAGTTCGCTGCGACGTTTTTCGGCATTCGTGTTCTTTCTTTCGTAGTACATAATTTCATTTGCGAATCTTTTTTTGAAATTAATATTTTGAATAAATTTAAAAAATTAATTTCATCTTTTGGTAAGTAATTTGCAAATATGTATACATATTTACATAATATAATATAAATATTTTAGAAAATGGAGTATGACGAAAAAATCTAATTAATTAAAGATATTGTGAAATGTATGCAGCAAAAAACGCACGCCACCAAACACAAAGAAAGTTCGACGTCGAGAAGCTGCAATCATAACAGACAGCCGAACGATTTTCTACTCGGCTTGCACTCCTACTCTCTGAGAGCACTCGTCAACAACTCGGTATAAGGAAACTGTGGGACGGCATTTCAAACTCCTTACGTACAGCTGCAACCGAAACCATTGGTTTTCGGAAAGTGCAAAAGAACAGCTGGTACGACGAAGAGTGCCGTGTCGCAGCGGAGAGAAAACAGACTGCCTACCTCGCAACGTTACGATCGACCACTACACGTGCGGGATGGGATAGATACCGAGAGTTGAAGAGGGAAGCGAGACGCCTTTTCAGACAGAAGAAGAAAGAGGCCGAAATGCGTGAGTACGAAGAGCTTGATAAGCTGGCCGACAGGGGTAATGCTCGAAAATTCTACGAAAAAATGCGGCGGCTTACAGAAGGTTTCAAGACCGGAGCATACTCTTGTAGAACCCCCAAAGGTGATCTAGTCACTGAAGCCCAGAGCATACTTAAATAATGGAGGGAACACGTCTCCAGCCTGCTGAATGGGAGTGAACGCACAACACCAGGAGAAGGCGAACCCGATTCCCCAATCGATGACGATGGAGCAGACGTTCCATTACCCGACCATGAAGAAGTTCGAATAGCAATTGCCCGCCTGAAGAACAACAAAGCGGCAGGGGCCGACGGATTACCGGCCGAGCTATTCAACCACGGCGGCGAAGAACTGATAAGGAGCATGTATCAGCTTCTTTGTAAAATATGGTCGGCCGAAAGCATGCCCAACGATTGGAATTTAAGTGTGCTATGCCAAATCCATAGGAAAGGTGACCCCACAATCTGCGCCAACTACCGTGGGATTAGCCTCCTCAACATCGCGTTTAAGGTTCTATCGAGCGTATTGCGTGAAAGATTAAATACCACTGTCAACAAACTGATTGGACCTTATAAGTGTGGCTTCAGACCTGGAAATTCAACAACCGACCAGATATTCACCATGCGCCAAATCTTGGAAAAGACCCGTGAAAGAAGAACCGACACACACCACCTCTTCGTCGATTTCAAAGCTGCTTTCGACAACACCAAAAGGAGCTGCCTTTGAGCAACACCTAAAGCGCCGTCCGAATCGGGAAGGACCTCTCCGAACCGTTCGATACCAAACGAGGTTTCAGACAAGGCGATTCCCTATCGTGTGACTTTTTCAACCTGCTTCTGGAGAAAATAGTTCGAGCTACAGAACTTAATAGAGAAGGTACCATCTTTTATAAGAGTGTACAGCTGCTGGCGTATGCCGATGATATTGCTATCATCGGCCTCAACACCTGCGCCGTTAGTTCTGCTTTCTCCAGACTGGACAAGAAGCAAAACAAATGGGTCTGGTAGTGAAGCAAAAGACAAATGGTCATCAAACAAACAGTCTGCACTCGCGACTTGGCAACGATAACTGTGAAGTCAAGATAAATATCTTTGAACCAGTAAACATCAAAAATTCAACGCAGGATAACTCTTGCCACTCTCGCGACTTGGAAGCACTCACGTCCTCTCTCGACAGTCAATATAATTATGCATATGGTACAGAGGCTGTGTCAAGTCGTAGAGAATTTGCGAAAGATCTATCTTTGCCGTTGCGGCGAAACACGATGGAACGATGAGCTGTACGAGATATACGACGACATTGACAATGTCAACCTAGAAATTCACAGCGGCTAGGATAACCGAATGCGGAAACAGGTGCTCTTATTCGACGCTGATACGAGGTGGAGTCCTCTCGCTTGGAATACAAAACGAAACGACTTTAAGTTAATCGGCTATAATTTGCGGTGTCTGTAAGAAGAAGAACTCGCTTCATTCATAAAAGTCATTGTCTCCTCGAACATGCATTTGACCAAAAAACATACATATTTACCTAACATCGCACCGTGAACCTTCTCTACGATATTTACGTGCAAGCTCCGTTGTCGCAAAAATATAATTGCAACCCTGTTTTAGCTGTCATTTTACTTAAATTCATATTTTGATGTTAAATTGTTGAGGAAGGTAAATTTTAAATAGATTTTATAATTTCTATTTAAATTATAAAGATTTGTTATAGTTTTTTTGTTAAGAATGAATACAGAATGTGCGCCAATTCACAATAGCCATGCACAATAGTCATTTACAATAAATTGACCGAATCAGCCGTTCATATATCACCAGATTCTGCAATGGGTGCTCTCGTGCCTTTGTATATTTCGGTATGGGATTTTTGCAATCTGCAATCTTGCAAGAGCAAGAGAATACCCCTAATAATTTGCGAAAAGGCGTCGGGTAGGTAGATTGGAGCAAATGTAGCGCATGCCTTGAAGTCTTGAAGGGTAGTTTTCAGCTCTCAAGAAATGTAAAAACTTCATATAAAAAAAAACGCTTAAGAAATTGTCAAGAAAATTTCCTGCGGTAAATTTTCTTATGCTAATATGCAGCTCTGAAGAAATCTAGTACCAATTTTTAATAAGTTTTTTAATAAAATACGAATATGACATTCGCTGTTTCTGCTAAGAAACTTGAAATCAACAATTGTCTCTTGAAGGAAATTTAAAATAATCGCTAAATTCATCTTAAATGAGTTAAAATTATTATTATGAAGTATATATAGTTGCATAAAACTTGTCAATCATCAACAACATTCCTTAAATCTCAATGAAAATATTTATTTTACTACACACACACATGCATACTATACACTCAAAGTTTATTTTCTTTAATAATAAGGAATTTTTTTCTTGAGCTCTTCGAAATTTTAATAAAAATGGATACCGGGATTCTGTAACCCGTCTCTAGTCTTTATTTGAGACATTTTGAGGTAAAGTCTCAATTTGTGACTAGTTACTATCCACTAAACTGTCTCTAGCGCTAGCCTCAAAAATTGCCTCAAATTTGAGACCTGATAGTTGGCAGGTCACAAAACTAAATAGAACTCTTTTCTGCAAATTCGCAATATTATTAATTCTTTTCGAAATGAAAAGTTTTAGTGAAGCGATTGAATATTGTTGAGTGAAAAGATTTGAATCATTTCTAAAGAAATATATCGGCCTATTGATAATAAAATTGTCATTTTGAATATACTGAATAGAGATCATCATTGATATTAATCGATTGTCGGTTTTATATATTTTGTAGCAACCCAAACACGAAAAGGTTAAAAATAAATCAATTTTACATAAATTTCGTAAATATTATGAAACAAAGTCAACATATATTTTTAATTTAATTGGTAATTATGATTTTTTCATAAGTTACTAACTGTCAAACGTATTGAGCATTTGCAAGCATACTATAATCATTTGCGCAAAGGCGTAGGGTAGGTAGGTTCGAGCCAGTGGCGTAGCTTTAACTTCGGGTGCCCGGGGTCAAGGATGTTCTGCCGGCCCCCTTTATCTACCTACCTACAATTTTCATGGTCTTCGATATTAAGTATATAAAATTTAGGAACTAGAAGCCACGCAAATTCTGAAGTTCCAAAATTCTCACAATACGGTTTTTAAGGAAATTGATAGTAAATTTACAAGACATCTTATTAAAAGCCATAGAAAAAACCCATTTTCGCCCTATATCTTGTACACTTTTGAAACAATTTGCAGGAATTTTTGCCCGAATTGGAGTTTTTAAATACCATTTTTGAAAATTTGGAGAAATAAAAGTATTTGTTACATTCAAGACATAGGATAACTGTGAGAGTGACACGTCGCTAGACAAAGCTAGAAAAGTGCATCTTTAAGTTCTTTCACTATTTTTAAGAAAGATATAAGCCAAAAGATAAAAGACAAATTCAAAGACTGAAGAGTATCCGAGTAAAAATTTATATTTTTCATTGTTATTCAGATTATTATATTGTGAGTGCACAACTCTTTATCTTTTATAATAAATTTTGTAAAAAAATTTGTTGAAGTATTTTTCTGAATATTAAAAAAGACGTTGCGCCCGGGGCGACGGCCCCCTTCGCCCCAGCTAGCTACGCCACTGGTTCGACCTGATGTAGCGAAATGCCGTAGAGTAGGTAGCTGATGTAGCGCATGTTTTGAGCTCTTGAACTCCTTAAATCTTTCATGTAGAAAATAAAAAAAGGATAAAGATGCTTTTTTCACAAATGTATTTCTGGGAAAAATAAGAAGTCATATTTTTAGACTACTATATAATAATTGCGGCATAAATTTTATATGACAATTAAAATAATAAATTAAAAATGAGGAATGATATTTTGATTTATGCATGTATAAGTTCATTAAATTTAAAACTTCGCTCATTCCCAACCCATTTTGCATAATTTTTCTGTAAATTAATAATATTAAACTAAATATTAATTTTTTGGAAAAATGTTATTTTAAAAATGTACTTTATTTCTATAATATAACACAACCGTCTTAATACTCGCTTTACTAAATTTCATATTACCGAAATGAAAATGCCGTCGGCATATGTGCAAATGGGATATGTTGCCTCTTCGAAATTTTCATAGAAATGAAAACTGCGCTGTCAAACTGCTGAAGTGACAGCTTATAGCTTATACCATGTTCAGACCAAAAATTTAGAAGATTAGATTATATTTAAGCATTTCATAAGCCAACAGTGTTCTCAAGGCCGTTAGAAAGATCAAAAAACAGCTGTTATTGTCATTCAAGGATTCACATCGCTTAATATTTATCAAACGAAAAGATTGTCATATAGTATTTTGAAATAAAAAAACCGCTTTTTTAAATATTTTCCATATAATAGAAATAATGGATGCATTTTTTCATTTGTTAAGTCGATTTTCTGATGAAATTAAATTCATTGCTTTAAAAAAATTTGTTTGTTTACATTTTTTTCCCTTTGTAGTGCCTAAATCAGCTGTGATAATGTAACAGATTTCCAGTGCTGACAAGTAGATTGCGCAAAATCAGAGTCACACAGAGAGATTTAGCGTGAATCAGTTTCAAATCATTTCAATAAAGTGATTTGGAACTGTCATTTTTGTATGACGAAATCTTGATAAATTTTTAAGATTAGTGGAATAATCCATTCAACAGCCGAAATCATGTGATTAAGTGTCGGTCTGAACATGGTATTACGATATATGGCAAACTAGTTAGTATTCTATATCTAGTAAGCTATGAGCAATGTGGAGTCTCCACAGGCAATAGACACGACGATACAGGTAGCAGCGCTATTACACGAGGCAACTTTTGTTGCGGCAACTCTTGGTTTATAGGCGAGGGGGCGACGAGGAGAGGGGAATCGCGCCGAGTTTCCAGTGTTCAGCAACTCGCTTTGTGTTCTTATTCGTAACAGTTCGCTGCGACGTTTTTCGGCATTCGTGTTCTTTCTTTCGTAGTACATAATTTCATTTGCGAATCTTTTTTTGAAATTAATATTTTGAATAAATTTAAAAAATTTAATTTCATCTTTTGGTAAATAATTTGCAAATATATATACATATTTACATAATATAATATAAATATTTTAGAAAATGGAGTATGACGAAAAAATCTAATTAATTAAAGATATTGTGAAATGTATGCAGCAAAAAACGCACGCCACCAAACACAAAGAAAGTTCGACGTCGAGAAGCTGCAATCATAACAGACAGCCGAACGATTTTCTACTCGGCTTGCACTCCTACTCTCTGAAAGCACTCGTCAACAACTCGGTATAAGGAAACTGTGGGACGGCATTTCAAACTCCTTACGTACAGCTGCAACCGAAACCATTGGTTTTCGGAAAGTGCAAAAGAACAGCTGGTACGACGAAGAGTGCCGTGTCGCAGCGGAGAGAAAACAGACTGCCTACCTCGCAACGTTACGATCGACCACTACACGTGCGGGATGGGATAGATACCGAGAGTTGAAGAGGGAAGCGAGACGCCTTTTCAGACAGAAGAAGAAAGAGGCCGAAATGCGTGAGTACGAAGAGCTTGATAAGCTGGCCGACAGGGGTAATGCTCGAAAATTCTACGAAAAAATGCGGCGGCTTACAGAAGGTTTCAAGACCGGAGCATACTCTTGTAGAACCCCCAAAGGTGATCTAGTCACTGATGCCCAGAGCATACTTAAATAATGGAGGGAACACGTCTCCAGCCTGCTGAATGGGAGTGAACGCACAACACCAGGAGAAGGCGAACCCGATTCCCCAATCGATGACGATGGAGCAGACGTTCCATTACCCGACCATGAAGAAGTTCGAATAGCAATTGCCCGCCTGAAGAACAACAAAGCGGCAGGGGCCGACGGATTACCGGCCGAGCTATTCAACCACGGCGGCGAAGAACTGATAAGGAGCATGTATCAGCTTCTTTGTAAAATATGGTCGGCCGAAAGCATGCCCAACGATTGGAATTTAAGTGTGCTATGCCAAATCCATAGGAAAGGTGACCCCACAATCTGCGCCAACTACCGTGGGATTAGCCTCCTCAACATCGCGTTTAAGGTTCTATCGAGCGTATTGTGTGAAAGATTAAATACCACTGTCAACAAACTGATTGGACCTTATAAGTGTGGCTTCAGACCTGGAAATTCAACAACCGACCAGATATTCACCATGCGCCAAATCTTGGAAAAGACCCGTGAAAGAAGAACCGACACACACCACCTCTTCGTCGATTTCAAAGCTGCTTTCGACAACACGAAAAGGAGCTGCCTTTATGCCGCGACGTCTGAACTTGGTATCCCCGCAAAACTAATACGGCTGTGTAAGCTGACGTTGAGCAACACCAAAAGCGCCGTCCGAATCGGGAAGGACCTCTCCGAACCGTTCGATACCAAACGAGGTTTCAGACAAGGCGATTCCCTATCGTGTGACTTTTTCAACCTGCTTCTGGAGAAAATAGTTCGAGCTACAGAACTTAATAGAGAAGGTACCATCTTTTATAAGAGTGTACAGCTGCTGGCGTATGCCGATGATATTGATATCATCGGCCTTAACACCCGCGCCGTTAGTTCTGCTTTCTCCAGACTGGACAAGGAAGCAAAACAAATGGGTCTGGTAGTGAACGAGGGCAAGACGAAATATCTCCTGTCATCAAACAAACAGTCGTCGCACTCGCGACTTGGCACTCACGTCACTGTTGACAGTCATAACTGTGAAGTCGTAGATAATTTCGTCTATCTTTGAACCAGCGTAAACACCACCACCAATGTCAGCCTAGAAATTCAACGCAGGATAACTCTTGCCAACAGGTGCTCTTTCGGACTGAGTAGGTAATTGAGAAGCAAAGTCCTCTCTCGACAAACAAAAACCAAACTCTTTAAGTCAATCATAATTATGCTATATGGTGCAGAGGCTTGGGCGATGTCAATAACTGATGTGTCGACGTTGCGTGTTTGCGAGAGAAAAGTTCTGCGAAAGATTTATGGTCCTTTGCGCGTTGGCCACGGCGAATATCGCATTCGATGGAACGATGAGCTGTACGAGATATACGACGACATTGACATAGTTCAACGAATTAAAAGACAGCGGCTACGCTGGCTAGGTCATGTTGTCCGAATGGACGGAAACACTCCAGCTCTGAAAGTATTCGACGCTGTACCCGCCGGGGGAAGCTGAGGAAGATGAAGACCTCCACTCCGTTAGAAGGACGAGGTGGAGAAGGACCTGGCTACGCTTGGAATATCCAATTGGCGCCACGTAGCGAAAAGAAGAAACGACTGTCGCGCTGTTGTTAACTCGGCTATAATCGCATAAGCGGTGTCTACGCCAATTAAGAAGAAGAAGAACTCGCTTCATTCATAAAAGCAAACATCATTGTCTCCTCGAACATGCATTTGCCTCTTTTCGCGACGAAGGCATAAGCTAAAAATAATAAATTGAACAACTGTCCGATGTTCCTCTAAAAGGAAAACTGACAACCCCGCAAACTTGCAAAAGCTTTTGTCGATTTAAAATATATTCAATTCTTAAATATTTTCCCGCGGTTCGCAAAATTCTTCGTCGATATGTATACAAGCTCATACATAAACATACATATTTACCTAACATCGCACCGTGAACCTTCTCTACGAACCTTTCCATTCTCTGACACAACCAAGGTCGTAGAAAGATGTTAAAGGGCCTGGCCCAAGGCTGGCTGGCTTTAATTGCTTTGCTGTGGGAACTACCAAAACTGAATAGAACTATACTTTAGCATATGAAACGAGACCAAATGTACTCTTGCTTCAAGCGCTTAAAGTTTCAAATAGCTCTATGTTCTATTTGCCAGCGCTTTTGAAAATAGATTTTATAACTATAGTTGCCAGTCGGTACTTTTTTCTTTCTATAATGGCACACAACATTTTATCACATAACCATTTATTTGCTAAAAAGTAGTTCAATTAAATTTAAAAAAATACTTAAACTATTACTGTTTTGTTTGGCGTTTTGATCCGCAAGATATTAAGTAAGTGGCAACCGTGCTTTGAGCTCTGACAGCGCTCAAAGCGTTTATTTGGTCATACAAGCATTTAAAGTACGAAAAGTCAACGATACCAAGTAAAGCCTGCCAGCCTGGACCTTACGGAGCATCTCGACAGGCTAAAGTTTATGGCATACTAACTGTCAAATTTATTTCCATTGCCGTTGCTAAATCTGTATGTGGGTATTTGTATGATAACATAATAGGGGTATTCTCTTGCTCTTGCAAAACCCTTGCACGGTGCAAGAATTGCATATATTTCCTCGTGGTGCACCGGCACAACAACAAACGCACGCAGAGAATTATTTGCAATGGCTGTAAAATATGTCAGACCAAAACCTATGTATATTTACGTGCAATGTCACGCAAAAATATAATTGCAACCCTGTTTTAGCTGTCATTTTACTTAAATTCATATTTTGATGTTAAATTGTTGAGGAAGGTAAATTTTAAATAGATTTTATAATTTCTATTTAAATTATAAAGATTTGTTATAGTTTTTTTGTTAAGAATGAATACAGAATGTGCGCCAATTCACAATAGCCATGCACAATAGTCATTTACAATAAATTGACCGAATCAGCCGTTCATATATCACCAGATTCTGCAATGGGTGCTCTCGTGCCTTTGTTTATTTCGGTATGGGATTTTTGCAATCTGCAATCTTGCAAGAGCAAGAGAATACCCCTAATAATTTGCGAAAAGGCGTCGGGTAGGTAGATTGGAGCAAATGTAGCGCATGCCTTGAGGTTTTGAAGGGTAGTTTTCAGCTCTCAAGAAATGTAAAAACTTCATATAAAAAAACGCTTAAGAAATTGTCAAGAAAATTTCCTGCGGTAAATTTTCTTATGCTAATATGCAGCTCTGAAGAAATCTAGTACCAATTTTTAATAAGTTTTTTAATAAAATACGAATATGACATTCGCTGTTTCTGCTAAGAAACTTGAAATCAACAATTGTCTCTTGAAGGAAATTTAAAATAATCGCTAAATTCATCTTAAATGAGTTAAAATTATTATTATGAAGTATATATAGTTGCATAAAACTTGTCAATCATCAACAACATTCCTTAAATCTCAATGAAAATATTTATTTTACTACACACACACATGCATACTATACACTCAAAGTTTATTTTCTTTAATAATAAGGAATTTTTTTCTTGAGCTCTTCGAAATTTTAATAAAAATGGATACCGGGATTCTGTAACCCGTCTCTAGTCTCTATTTGAGACATTTTGAGGTAAAGTCTCAATTTGTGACTAGTTACTATCCACTAAACTGTCTCTAGCGCTAGCCTCAAAAATTGCCTCAAATTTGAGACCTGATAGTTGGCAGGTCACAAAACTAAATAGAACTCTTGTCTGCCATTTTGAATATACTGAATAGAGATCATCATTGATATTAATCGATTGTCGGTTTTATATATTTTGTAGCAACCCAAACACGAAAAGGTTAAAAATAAATCAATTTTACATAAATTTCGTAAATATTATGAAACAAAGTCAACATATATTTTTAATTTAATTGGTAATTATGATTTTTTCATAAGTTACTAACTGTCAAACGTATTGGGCATTTGCAAGCATACTATAATCATTTGCGCAAAGGCGTAGGGTAGGTAAGTTCGAGCCAGTGGCTTTAACTTCGGGTGCCCGGGGTCAAGGATGTTCTGCCGGCCCCCTTTATCTACCTACCTACAATTTTCATGGTCTTCGATATTAAGTATATAAAATTTAGGAACTAGAAGCCACGCAAATTCTGAAGTTCCAAAATTCTCACAATACGGTTTTTAAGGAAATTGATAGTAAATTTACAAGACATCTTATTAAAAGCCATAGAAAAAAACCCATTTTCGCCCTATATCTTGTACACTTTTGAAACAATTTGCAGGAATTTTTGCCCGAATTGGAGTTTTTAAATACCATTTTTGAAAATTTGGAGAAATAAAAGTATTTGTTACATTCAAGACATAGGATAACTGTGAGAGTGACACGTCGCTAGACAAAGCTAGAAAAGTGCATCTTTAAGTTCTTTCACTATTTTTAAGAAAGATATAAGCCAAAAGATAAAAGACAAATTCAAAGACTGAAGAGTATCCGAGTAAAAATTAATATTTTTCATTGTTATTCAGATTATTATATTGTGAGTGCACAACTCTTTATCTTTTATAATAAATTTTGTAAAAAAATTTGTTGAAGTATTTTTCTGAATATTAAAAAACAGCGAAAATCGTTTTGCCGCCCCCAAGACGTTGCGCCCGGGGCGACGGCCCCCTTCGCCCCAGCTAGCTACGCCACTGGTTCGACCTGATGTAGCGAAATGCCGTAGAGTAGGTAGCTGATGTAGCGCATGTTTTGAGCTCTTGAACTCCTTAAATCTTTCATGTGGAAAATAAAAAAAGGATAAAGATGCTTTTTTCACAAATGTATTTCTGGGAAAAATAAGAAGTCATATTTTTAGACTACTATATAATAATTGGTATAAATTTTATATGACAATTAAAATAATAAATTAAAAATGAGGAATGATATTTTGATTTATGCATGTATAAGTTCATTAAATTTAAAACTTCGCTCATTCCCAGCCCATTTTGCATAATTTTTCTGTAAATTAATAATATTAAACTAAATATTAATTTTTGGAAAAATGTTATTTTAAAAATGTATTTTATTTCTATAATATAACACAACCGTCTTAACACTCGCTTTACTAAATTTCATATTACCGAAATGAAAATGCCGTCGGCATATGTGCAAATGGGATATGTTGCCTCTTCGAAATTTTCATAGAAATTTGTCAAACTGCTGAAGTGACAGCTATAGCTTATACCATGTTCAGACCAAAAATAAATTATTATATGCCAATTAAAATAATAAAAAAAATGTCATTCAAGGAATGATATTTATCAAAAGAAAAGATTTCATAATATTTTGAAATAAAAAAACGGCTTTTTTAAATATTTTCCATATAATAGAAATAATGGATGCATTTTTTCATTTGTTGAGTCGATTTTCTGATGAAATTAAATTCATTGCTTTAAAAAATTTGTTTGTTTACATTTTTTTCCCTTTGTAGTGCCTAAATCAGCTGTGATAAAGTAACAGATTTCCAGTGCTGACAAGTAGATTGCGCAAAATCAGAGTCACACAGAGAGATTTAGCGTGAATCAGTTTCAAATCATTTCAATGAAGTGATTTGGAACTGTCATTTTTGTATGACGAAATCTTGATAAATTTTTAAGATTAGTGGAATAATCCATTCAACAGCCGAAATCATGTGATTAAGTGTCGGTCTGAACATGGTATTACGATATATGGCAAACTAGTCAGTATTCTATATCTAGTAAGCTATGAGCAATGTGGAGTCTCCACAGGCAATAGACACGGCATGCAGGTAGCAGCGCTATTACACGAGGCAACTTTTGTTGCGGCAACTCTTGTTGCGGCAACTCTTGGTTTATAGGCGAGGGGGCGACGAGGAGAGGGGAATCGCGCCGAGTTTCCAGTGTTCAGCAACTCGCTTTGTGTTCTTATTCGTAACAGTTCGCTGCGACGTTTTTCGGCATTCGTGTTCTTTCTTTCGTAGTACATAGTTGCATTTGCGAATCTTTTTTTGAATATTTTTAAAAAATTTAATTTCATCTTTTGGTAAGTAATTTGCAAATATGTATACATATTTACATAATATAATATAAATATTTTAGAAAATGGAATATGACGATAAAATCTAATTAATTAAAGATATTGTGAAATGTATGGAGGAAGCCATACAATTTGATTCAGACGATAGTAAAACGGTGATATATGTTTGTTTTAATAAATAAATGTATTTCTTAATTGACAGAGCTGATTAATATATGTGATAGAGTGGCCCAAATACCTATAAGGAAAAAGAAACGACAATGGGTTAAAGTAAAGTGAAAGGGAATGAGAAAAAAACTCGAACAGAGTTGCGCAACACATGCTGCTCGCACATGAATCGCCCGAGAATTAGCAACAGAAGTTGCTTCATGTAATAGCGCGCTAGTATTTTATAAATTCTATCCTGTCGAGATGCCCCGTTAAGAATTGAGTCAAATGAAGTGGTGAACACATAGAGCGCGACAAACTGCAGCAGCACGACAGTGAACTGAAAACGTCGTTGTTCATATTACTACATGTACATTTTGAGAAGCAACAACAGCACAATGGCCGGCATGTACACAAAACAACGCAGTTGTCCATTTTGTATGTACACAATTTCGTTGTGGCCATACTAATTCCTTTCACTTCAATGAAATTTTAATATTTTGTAAAAATGAAATTTTTTATGCAAAAAATAAGTAAATAGGTAAATTTTTGCTTTAAATTATCAATTGTTATTACAAATGATATAATAGGGCTATAATATAGCTATTTTATGCTTTTATTTGTAAAATAACGTCAAGTTTGTTAGAGCTGTGAATAATTTTACATTTTACATATTAGTGGCATCACCACTCTACCTCCTCTTTCTATCTTCCATTCTACTGTCGACTCTACTGTCGTCCTACTGTCGTTGGCAAAAATAGGAGGATATTGAAGTTAGCGAGAACGACAACTGTCGGCCTGCAGTCGTGTAGTCGTGCAGCTGACAAAATAACACTGCCTTTAAGAACGTGTGTATTTTATTATTTGACAGATGTAGTTTGCAGTCTGTCGCTCTCTATGTGTTCAGCGCTTGAGTAAAACTTAACAAAACAAAAGTTGCTGCGTTTAAACAGAGACTTTCACTACGTACCGAGGAACGTTATGTCAGTAATAAATAGATGTGCGTTTATGGAAGTCGATTCAATGTGAAATGTGCGGTATATATTACAATTTCGGTTAAGATATAATATTAAATAAATCATATTCTGTCTTTGTACCATATCAGAAGTAAATAAAATTGTTTAAAGAGTGAATTAATATTTTTTAAACGGAATTCTTAAGGATTTATAAACTACTAACTAAACTAAAAATCAATAATAGAGAACAAAGTGAATGTGTCTTGTGAAATATCTGATAACAATAATAATTAGTGGTATAGTGGAAAATTTGGGGAAACTTTAGTATACCATCCCACGATATCAGGGTTAAAAGTGGTATGGTTTGATAGTGCTGATGCTCCAGATTAAGAATATATATAATTATTGCCGCCGCAAACTTATAGTTTTCGAGATATTTGCATTTAAAGTTGAAAATTTTGCAAATTTAATTTTGCAATTTCTCGACTTATGGTTAGTTTTTCTTCCGTATTATGCTCTTTTTGTACACTTACAATTCACTACAATATTTCTACATATTTATTTTTTATTAATATTTTAGATATTTGCTTAAAATAAGCATTTTATATTTTACATAAATATTACTACACGCACAATAACTATAAGTGTTCCGTGTTGTCAAATAATAAGTATTGCCATATCTACACATTTATCAAACGAATAAAAAATAGGTTTATACGCCAAATACATAAATCATTATCCTTTTTCTTGCTATATCATGACTTTTAACCCTGAAATCGTGGGATGGTATACTAAAGCCGACCCTAGATTCATACCCTACGGTGCAGTATACAATTTTATTTTCAAATTGGCACCGCTCCGCTCATTATTGTAAGAGATACTTTTCCTTTCTTGTTATTGAGTAGGAATGGAAAGAGGCAACCAAACTGTCCAAATGAATGTAAACAAGCACTGGGTAAATTTTAGAATAGCATTACCCGATTTCGGGGTTAAAATGGGTATCAACGGATAGAGGAGGGGGAATGTTCGTTCCAGTATACCTTTTTGAAGAGGTTTTGTGCAAAGGGGGAAGCGGATGGGGGCTTGCTACCCCCCTCATTTGAAAGGTAATGAATGGAGCTTTTGAATAATAGCACGGGTTGGGTTTACTTTAGTATCTCATTTTCATTGCTTATTCCTCTTAAATGCATGCACGAATTTTTTTAAATTTATATAGCACGGATAGCCAATGAATTAAACTTTGGTTCAAATGTAAATTTATTGTTAAATGTTAATTGGTTTTTTAGATATAAGCAAGCAAAAAACGCACATTTTCACATTTGCTCAAACAATGGCTCTCTTCTTTTGAAGTTTTTGTTGCACTGCTTGCAAAAAATTTAACCAATTTAACACACATACATTCTTTGAAATATATTTAATTGAATTAATGATAAATTATGAATTTTAAGTTGCAATTTTATGTACAATTTAATAAATAAAACAGCTTTAAATTACGTGTTATACTGTTCCTTTAAATGTAAGCAAAATTACTGAATTTGAACTGTCAAACGACGAAGAAAATAAGCACAAAAGGAAGACAGTAATAACCCAAGAAATCAAAATGGTAGGTCTTATATACATTTGGGTTACTTTACATAGGACTCGTTTCGGATCGAAGGTTGAAAGTATTAACAAAATACGTCCATATAACGAAAAAAAATCGCGCGATTTTTTATTCCAAATTTTCGCCTGCGGCGCTTGTTTCAATGTAATATATTATACTGAAAATATAATGAAAATTTGGAATAAAAAATCGCGCGATTTTTTATTCAAAATTTTCGTTATATGGACGTAATATATTGCCCACTTTTCAGGGTCTTGTATAAATGGTTGGTTGGGTTATCTTGGTATTACCGATACATATACAATTTTTAATTTTCAGTGTTTTTATTATTTAAATAAAGTGGATTTCCACTTTAATTCATTGAAATAATAAAAATAATAAACGCGTATGCGTAAAAATAGATACATTTTATAATAATTAGTGAAAATTGTATGGAAAAACTGCGATTTTACACCATTTTCAGGAGGCTGCCCTAGAGCCCCCCGTGGTCCTAGGGGGGGGAAGGGTGCTATTATTCAAAAGCTCCATTCATTACCTTTCAAATGAGGGGGGTAGCAAGCCCCCAGCCCCCTCCCAAATTGCGCAAAACCTCTTCAAAATGAGATACTAAACTAAACATTCCCCAATAGCACCCTTCCCCCCTAGGACCACGGGGGCTCTAGGGCTGCCTCCTGGAAATGGTGTAAAAACGTAGTTTTTCCGTACAATTTTCACTAATTATTATAAAATTTATGTATTTTTACGCATAGAGTGACTTTGTTTATTATTTTAATGAATTAAAATGGAAATCCACTTTATTTAAATAATAAAAACACTGAAAATTAAAAATTGTATATGTGTCGGTAATAATGCATACCCTCTTCAGACCCGAGCATGATCTAAACATGGTTTTAATGTATTTTTTTGGTTTTTTGTAGTTGTGGAGGTATAAAAAAAAACACATGCTTTGAAAGATATAAACATTTTTATTTGTAAGTATGGAAAAAATGGGTTGCACATATGTGTACTTCAGGTCTCACTTAGGTTATTTCGAGTTGAGATTTTTCATGGTGTGATAGTCTTCAAAACAATTATTTTTTAAAATACATAGGTAGATATTACATTTTACACAAATGGTGCGGCAACATGAAGAGCACTTCGGATGACGACATTTTGAGGCGAAGTTATTGTCTACGAATCTCGGCTGATGACCAACATTGTCCAGTCTAGTTTCGGTTTGTGGCTGTGCGATAATCTGGCGGCGTTTCTTTGCAGGAGGCTCATCATCATAGTCTAATTCATTGTCTGTAACATTCAAACGGGATCTTTTAGAGGCACTGGTGCTGGCACGAGAAGTGGTTCCAGGAAGTTCAACTCTTCCGCCTGCATAGTTCATCATCGCTTTGGCCAGATTAAGTCTGTATGGGAGTAGTTCTAATTTGTCCTTGCGTTGCATGTCTTCTTCAGCACAGCAACGCCTGTACATAATCCAACAATTGAAGGCAATTAGGTCAAGGAAATGACTGAAAGTTCTAACTGTCCATTTATCTCAGTCAGAAAAATGTCATTATTTTTTTGTAGCAAAAGCTCGGCCAGTTTTAGACTAGTAAAAAACCTGTCGGTGTACAGGACACAGCTGTTTACAATTGTGCGACAGTGTTTTTCTACCATGCCTGCTCCTAGTCCAAGAGTATTTTTGCCAACATAAATCTCAAAATCCAACACCAGCCCATCTCGGGCAGCCAGTACAAAGTTCTTAAGACCAAGAGGATTTGGCTTAGAAGGCACATATTGGCGAAATTCACATCGTCATGAAAATGGAATTATTTTTCCGTCTATGGACATATGCTTAACCGTGAAAACTTATGGCATCTCTTCAAAATGGGGTATATTAGTGGTCTTATTTTCCATAGTTTGTCATCAGCATTTGGCTTATTTAGATCTACAAAGTGTAGATAATTTCGAAGCTCAAAAAATCTGTCTCGGTTCATTGTATCCGCAATAATAGGCACACATAACTCTCTATTCCAGTAAAGCTTACCTTGAGGATATTTGAGGTTGCCCATCATCAAGTGCACGCCTGCAAATTTAATCATTTTAATAGCGTTCGTGTTCAACGATTTTAAATCCCGCTTTTGTGCCGAATATAGGCACAACTCAACTCTGCAACTCACTCCCAGAATTCTACGCCCAGATACTCAAAAAAGCAGTACAATATATTCATGTCTGAAGTACCCTCCGAAACAAGTACATCATCTGAAATGTCTGGCCCACGAGGAGTCATTTCAGTAGTGCGCCACAACGCTGAACGCAGTGTATTCTGCGATTCCTCTCCTGAATTCGTCTCGTTCTGTACCAGTTCCACACCTGCATCTTCGCCATCCATTTCCATGACATCTGCACCCTCTTCGCCACCCATTTCCATGATACCTGCACCTTCTTCGCTGTCCGTTTCCATGAAATCTGATGGTAGGTACTCATCATCGCTATCTCCAGAGAAGTCCAAGTCGCTATCATTCAATAAAGCCTCAATTTCTCGGTCGTCCATGTTGAAACTGAAAATCGGTCATACATTACACAAAACTAATGTTTAGTCCTGAGGTACACATATGTGCACCACAGAAAATAAGGAATAGTTACGCAGGTAGAATTAGGAAAAATGTAAAACCTACCTTTTCACACGATAATCCAACACTTCAACTGTAGTATCCACTTTGAATTATCAAAAAAAAAGTGAACAATTGATTTTTTATTGATTTTCAAAGTTACTGACTAGCCGTCTCTTGCAAAAATTCTTAACTGTCATATTCAAATTAGATAAATACATAAAAAATAAGTGTTTAGGGCCACTTAGTGATAAATAGTGGAAGCTTTGATAGCTTTAGAAGAATTTGTAGTACAAACCTTTACCATAAGATGTCACTAAGATGATTAAGTTCAGTGGAATTTAAAGTGCACATATGTGTACCCACCCTGCAAGACGGGTAGTTGTTAGCAAACGTGTAAACGAGTTGTTATTGTTCACTTTTGCATTCGTTAAAATATTTGTTACTTTTGTTCAGAGAGTGGGAAAAAAGTAACACATACCTATTTAATGTTCAATGGTTATCTCGCTCTAACCAATGGCAAATATCGCATGCTGCCTTGTTCTAACAGAATACCTACATTTGTTAGCAAATCTCTTCACAGTATGTTACGGGTAACAAATTCTTTTGTTAGCGCAAAGCTTACCTATGTATTATGGATAACAAAAAGTATTTGTTACCCGAATATCTGTTAGTGTTATTATTTTGGTTATCAGTTTGTTACCTTTAACATGTAATCATGTTAGCAGGAACAAGCATTTCTGTTACCCATTTGTTACTTCTAGCAAATTCAATTATTTTAAATAAAAGTCATTTTTTTAAATTATTTTGCTTTATTTAATAATAAAATCAAAATCAGATATTAATTAAATTAATAATATGCCTATTATTATTGCATTCGGCAGAAAAATTATATACAAGTTATTTGAGTATAAAAATTATAATTGTAAAAATTCATATTTTTAAAAGTAAAATTAGACACTTCAACTTAGAACTAATATATACAACTTAAAACTAATATGTACAACTTAAAACTAATATTTACAACTTAAAACTAATATGTACAACTTAAAACTAATATTTACAACTTAACACTAATATATATAAGTAATAATAATAAAACTTATATTAGTTTAGCCCTTAGTTTATGTTTCTTCTGTTTATAACGATTGTGGCTTAAGGCCACAAATCTCCGGAGCTCCCCACATATACTGCTTTTATCCTTGTCAGGAAATATATCTAAAATTAAACGTAATAAGTTAAGGCATTCAAATATATACCAGTAAAAAAACTTACCAAAAACTAACCCTACGCACTTTAGTTTTAGTAGGGGTTTCTTCTCCTTGCGCCCCTCTAAATTGTAATGGTACATTACATCGTCTGAAAACAAACCACGAAGTACGCCGTCCACACTGCCTTTTGCGCCCTTTGATTTCAATATTAGCCGCATCTGTAAAAAAAAATTACAGTAAATTATATTACAATCGCATAATATTTAAAAACGAAATATTTACCATAGCATCCGTGCTTTCCTTTTGGGAAAGTTTGTCTTCCACGAAGCGCACGTGCTCTTCCGATGACATGGGCAGTTTCGAAGCGAGCTCCACGTAATGCTCGTCCTCCAAATCACCGGTGATGCGGCTAATTGAATGGTGCGTCTTTGCCGCAATGACGCGGCATTCGCGCAATAATTTACTTTGCGCCTGCACCTCGGCCTTCTCTGGCATCTAAAAAATTAAAATATAAAAATTAGCTTCTGTTTTAATTTGGTACTGTAATACTGCGTTACTTACTTTGTCTGTTAGGGACTTCTCAATGGCAGTGAGACGGGTCTCAATAGCATCCAGCTTCTGGATTATATCTGAAAAACATAAATGTATTTTTATAAAACAAATACTAATATATTTATATATTAATACATTATACCTGCATGGCCGCCAGACGATGGTGACGGTACCACAATTTCTGATAGTTCTGCTGGAGGAGCGCAAACGAGATTGTAAGAATTTGGTTTAAACACTTTATCTGTAAAAAAATATTATTAAAAAATGAAAAATATTTATGTTAAATGCAACCTCTTTGGGGGCCCAAAGGTTGTGAGCATTCCACTTCGGAATCGATTTCTTCTACGAGGTAATCGAAATTCATTCTATGAAAAATCATAAAAAAGGTGATGAATGAGTGGAATTAAAAGAATTTTATCATCTATAGGTATGGAAAAATACTTATATTTAATATCTAACCTACTTAAAACTACCTCATTTTCTGAAACTTTACCTACAAGTATGCCTAAATCTGCAGAAGCAATTGGCTCTTGAAAATAATCGTAAGTCTCAGAAAAAAGAAGGCCTATAAAAACATCGCCCTCTATTTTTTCGCCAATGAGTTTTATCGGCCCTGTTTTCTCTGAATAACAAAAGCTATCCTTATCTTTTTTAAAATCTAACGAAAATACCCCAAATTTTGAAACTTTGCTAGAAGCTGCATACATATTCTTTCTCTCATAATATCTATTTTTTAATTGCTGCAATACTTTATCCGGCTTTTTTATCATTTTCTTCAATGTTTGCATATAATTCTCAAACTTATATGCGGAGAAATTATCAATCGCGCCAAACCGTCTTACGCAGTCAGTTAAATGTAATAAGCCGTGTACATTAAAACTGATTAGGTGTTCGCCGTGTATACTTGAAAACAAATTAACAAATTCTTGCAAAATTTTGTCAGCTACATTTAATTGGTGTTCTTCTGACTGCTCATATGAAAGAAGTCGAATTCCGACATGAAGCAAAAGAAAATGATAGTACAGGCATTCATCAATGCAGTCTTTTAAAACAAATATACCTGTATATAGCAAAAACTGTCGGAACTCTGTTGATTTCCAATTGCTTATTTCATTAAAGTCACGCACTATTCGACAAAACTCGGACGGTACACATATTTTGCCAAATAACGCAGCTTCTCATTCATTACGGAAATATTTCCTTTAGAAATAAGCAATTTTAATAATTTTTTCATTACACCTAAGTCTACTAAATGCATTGGTTCCAAAGGAAACTGTGAAACCATATTAAAATTTGCAGATTCTAATATAATTTCTTTCTCCCTATACTCTAATCTATGATGTTCCCCATCTCTCCTAATTCTAAAACTTTCATCAGTTCGCGCTGATCCTACATTGGTTGAAAAACTAACTCTCCCTTTTAGATAACGACTTGAGCTTACACATTTTGGACAACAATTTTTCCCTGTATGAGAGATAACTCCAGTCACAAAGGCGCGAGCAGGTGAATCACAGGTAAAGGACCTAATATCGAACTGTTTTATTAACTGATTTCTACCTACTATCAGTCCGTTTGCTCTAAGAAGACCTACCTCATTACAAAAATCTCTAAGGAAATCTTCAGGGTTATTTGGTTTGCTTCTTCCTTGGAAGCAGGCAATTAAAAACGGACTAACATGAGGATAATTGGCTATTGAACCCATGACAGGCCACAGACAATTTTTTGACGACTTTGTTAATTGCAGTCCGTCTATTCCAACGTCAATATCCACCTTTTCGTAATTTTCTAAGAAGTCAAATTCTTGAGAATTTAAGTTTTCTTCTATTCCAAAATACAAAAACTCTCCACCTGGTATGGCTTCAAACTTTTTCTCGCATTGTTCCGAGGAGGGTTTTCGCTGATAATGGCAAGCCATTAACACCAACTTTATCTAAAGTTTGAAGCAGGTCAGTGAGAGCATTTTGAGAAATATTATTTCTAATTGCCCACGCCTTCAATTCGACCACTTTATCGGACTGGTCCTCAACCTCCTCAACACATTGAAAATCTTCTTCAAACAAATACCTACTATTGGTTTCGTTATCGCTATCATAAAAATCCTCAAACCTATTACCACTTGCTCTGCTGGTGCTTGGTTCATTATCGCTAATCCCTAACTCTAACCTATCGAAACTATCATTTGAAACCTCTTGAACAGATTCATTCAGTCTTCGAAATTTTGCCACCGTAGCTTCAAATTTCGATTTTTCCTTGCTCAAGAGGTTTGAAAAGGTTTTCTTATTCATTATTTAAAACTAAAACTTAACTGATTGATAGGAATCAAATATCCACGTCGAAAACTAAAAAAAAAAAATATTATATAATTATTATATAAAATTAAAAATATTAAGTGGTCGTTTAATTAAAAAATATAATATAGCAACAAATATTACTTTGATAAAGATTTTTGATTTTTAAATTTTTTACATTTACACATGTATGTATGTATATACATATATATGTAGATATAAAGTACAAATTACATATTTCACAAAAATGCACAATCTATAGCAACTTTTTGAAATAAATATGCACTATTTAGCTTTACTAATTTAAAACTTACTCTCTTATTTGTTTGTTGTACCCAATATATTTGAATCCTCCAAATGTTTTCTGTAATATTAAAATTTTTAATTATACACACAACATTCAATTCACAATTCTTACCTTTTTCTCCTAGTAAAGCCTTTTAGTTTCTCTATACAAAAGAAATTAATAATATACATATGTATGTATATATAAATAATAGAAATTAATTATAAAGTATCAAATTATCAAGTAACGAACTTACCTCTTTAAAATCCAAAATAAACTGCGCTTTTCGTTTTCTTCTTCTTGAAAAATTGGGCATTCGTCTCTCCTATTCTAGCAAGTTAATATTACAATATGTTTAGAATGTCGATAGTTTTTCTCTATCTTACTTACGTATTCTCTCATTCAATTGAAAATTCCAGAAAATGTAACAGTGTTAGTGAACAGCTGAAAATGTTTCAATGTGTTTGTGCAATCTGTTACCTCCGTCTTGCAGGGCAGGGTCTGAAGAGGATACAAGTTGTTGAAGTACCAAGATAACCCAACCAACCATTTATACAAGACCCCCTAAATAATAAAATTAGGTTTTCATTTGTATGGAGTTTTTTTTATTTCGTGTTATACACATATTTAATAACACCCAGTAATGAAATAAATGGGTCTGTCTTTTGTTTTTTGTATTTCCCGCCTCCATAAAAATTCTACTATTACATCAGCAAAGTTTGCCGGATTAATATAATTATCCTTATAAAAAAATCTCTTCACTACACGCCAATGAGATTCGATTCTTTGGGTGTGTGTGCCATCCTCGGCGGTCAATATGGTTAACCTTTTCATGGATGTAACCTTACTCAGGGAGGCATTCATATGCGCGCCAAAAATCGGTCCTTATAATTGTTCCTTCGTGTACATGCTTACGAATAAGAGAAATGAGAACCTCAGCGGAACGTACATTGTCAGGGCATACCTCCAGTCTGAGGTCCTCACTGCCATCCTCCATCATTCCCAGCACCCAATGCCCTTCTACGCGTCTTCCAGAAAAAAAGAAAAGTATTTGAATAAACATACATAATTGCATTATATATAAATTATTATTATTACCTTTGTTGTATATGCGTTTCCCGAATTAACTTTCGTCAATCTGCACTACCTTACCTGAACCACCAATCTTCCCTTTGACTTCTTGGTGGTCTAACTGAAATATAACTACCGCTTCCCTGCAGTAGCTATACCAGTCGGAGATAGTGCTAGATGACAATTTTTTTCCAACGCTCGCATAATCCTCCCTATAAATACCTTCCCGCGTAAAGCGGTGGGCAAAGCAATACATGAGGTAAAACAAGTGGGGAAAGCTTAACTTGACGCCTTCAAACCATGTGCCCGCTGCCCTTGAAATAAGGGACTTTGTCTTACAATTGCCTCTAGAGCATTTAAAGTACCCTACTGGGTGGCGTTTGCGCAGTGCCATTTGGGTTTTGTGAACGGCACAAAGCCGGCTATTTGGCAACAGACCGTATACCTCGGCAAATGATACACACAATTCATGTGAGCCCAAGTATTTGTCCATTTGCACTATATTCCACTGCTGTATCATGGTAGCATCACGACACATTACTGCTGCAGCGCTCGTGGATGGAATATCATCATCTTTGAAAAAATTAGATATTATTTTATATAATACTGTTTTCAAAGAAAATTTCAAAGCTCTCTGAAAAGCGCCGCAGGCTAAAATTTGGAATAAAAAATCGCGCGATTTTTTATTCCAAATTTTCGTTATATGGACGTAATATGTATATTGCCCACTTTTCAGAGAGCTAAATAACGTATTATATTTACCTGATTGGTTATTTGACATCATTATAAAGTTTGAAAGCAGGTATTTTATTTAATTATATTAAAAATTTCCAATTGCGAAAACACACCGGTTTTAATTAAGGCACGCGAATATAGTATAATAAAAATTTGAATTCCATTGAAGTCAATATACCGTTAATACAGAAGTAACCCAACCAACATTTTTTCTACAATACTAACGTATTACTCTGGCTGACTTCATAAACGCAGTTTGCAATGCAACACTGCAATGCCTAGTGTTCATAATCGCATCAGACACAACCTTGGCAATGCCGCGTGTTCATTATTGCATGGCAATGCTTTTTTATGCGCAACATATGCCAAACTTGCGCATTGTTTTCATTTGTGATGCTTTAGTGGCTTTTCTTGGCGGCACAAAGTAAACAAAAAACAAAATATAAATTTGTGGTGAAAATGGCGGATTTATGGTAACTAAAAGTGGTTTACTTTAAAGATTGTAGTTTTACTTATGATTTTTTAATATTTTCTGTATATGCATAGTGAAAAAAAGTGGAACCATGAGAGGAAGAAATTACTTATAGAAATAAGATTGAAGTATGAGCCAGATTTCGTTGCAGAAAAAAAAGAGGAACACACTTTGGGAGCAAATAATGCGGGATGTGAAGGAAATAGATAACACATTCCCATTCTCCAAGGACGAAAGTACCAGATGTTTTGTTAATATAATGGGCACTTACAAACGAATAAAAAAACGCAACAGCACATCTGGGGAAGGCGCAACAAGTTAGGAATTTTTCCAAACATTGGATGAAGTTTTCGGCAGCCGCAGTAGTGTCATTGTGCCTGATGCCATGCTGGAATCTTCCCTTGAGTCCTTAATTCAAAATTTAAGTAATGATCCACCCGATAGCCCTACGGTGCTGGACTTAGATGCAACATTACCTAGTACTAGCACTCCAAGAAATAAACTAACAAGAAAAAGCAATGTGTTAGAGTTTTTAAACAAGGAATCGGAAGAAGATGCCAAAGTTATGAAGAAATTGCTGGACATGGAGGCAGAGAAGCTAGTAGTGGAAAAAGAAAAATTGGTCGAATTGAAAGAAATTCGTACACTGTTCCAGAAAATACTCGACAAATCTTAGAATTCAAGTACATATGTTTTACGTTTAACCTTGAATGAATTTTTCATATTAAATTTTAAGTGTAAAATTAATTGTTTTTTTGTTTATTTTTTTTCATATAAGTGCAAAATGAACTGACTGTTATTTTATTTTTATTTTTTCTTTATTGGGTTTAATAAAGTTTAAAAAACAACTATAACTTTATAGTCCAAACAGTTTTCAATTAGGCAGACAATAGCGTGGCCAGTGCATCCCTTTTTGCTTTTGCCTCCCTTTGTCCCGATGTAGTCGGATCTTCGACTATTTGGGGCTCAGTATGTGCTTTTTCTTCGTCTATTTCATCGACTAAGTAGCCTTCATTTTCAATTATTAGTATGTTATGAACAATCATGCATGCCATTGTAATTAATTTTGGCATATATGGACGTTGAGCTTCAATGTATTTGAGAATTCTAAATTTTTTTTAAAACACCAAATGCCTGTTCCACAACAACGCGAGTTGAAGACAGAATCGCATTGTATTTTGACTGCATTGGTGTTAAGAACCCGTTATCATGATAGGGCACCATAAGGAACAATTCTAATGGATACCCCCCATCGCCCAACAAATGGTAATTAGAACAGATTTTAATCTCCTTGCTAATTATAGCTTTCCTGACAGAGCTCCTTTGCCAAACTGATGCGTCGTGGCATGCACCTGGACAGCCGATAAATGCATCTATAAACCTCATTCGACTATCTACAATAGCCTGAAAAAATATTTCCAGTTAATAATTATTATCATGCAAAAAAGTTAATTTTTTACCTGTGTAATGATTGAATACTTTCCCTTTCGGTTGCGATAGCTGATTTCATCTTTTATTGGCTGCGAAATTGGAATATGAGTTCCTTCGATGCATCCAATTTCAAAAGGAAAAGGATTATACCGCAGGTTTGTAAATTCTTCATTTACTTGTTTTTATTCCGCTGCAGTTTTGGGAAATTTGATTACATCTTCCTACAAGCGGCAAACCATTTTAATTATTTTCAAAAACACCTTATATGCGAGTCCAACTGCCACACCAAACCGATCGCCGACATCTCTGAAAGAACAATTATTGCTTAGCTTCCAAATTGTTATTTGTAAAGCTTTTTTCAACGTTATTGCTATACGTCCAGTTTCACTTGAATTCCACTAGGGCTTAATCGCAATCTGCAAGTTCTTTACATTTGGGGTATTAGTTTTATCAACTTACTCAATACTCTACGTATTTTATAATAAATACCTGAAATCTACTTTTCTTCTTTCGAAAATGAGAATAAAATACATCGTCTTCCATGCTTTCGATAACCTTACAAAAATTTTTGGTTTTTGGAATCTGGCTAATAATGCAAAACGACGGCGTTTTCTTTTGTTTATTATATTTTTGATAACACTGCTGCTTGATTCTCTATTATCAGCCAATTCCGAGGCTGTTTTCAAAAGAATACAGCAATATTCCTGCACATTCATTTTAAAAAACTTTGTTGTCGAATATGTTAATGTTAGTGATGCGAGGTACCAATCTTTTGCGCGTTCATAAATGCAGTAAAATGCCGACAATTTATTTGACAAAGCAGTGTTGCCATGCAATATTGCTTTGCATTGTAAATGAATTTCTTTGCAGTGTTGCATTGCAAACTGCGTTTATGAAGTCAGCCTCTATTATTAAAATAATGGGTTGTCAAAAAAGTCTTGCGGTATTTTTATTGAATTTTTTTTTTTTTTTATTGAAATTGAAATGAATTTTTGATGACTCATGCCCAGCTCTTGACCGATGCTACGGCTGCTACTATGCCGGTCTCTTTCGACCAATTCAGCGATTTTATCGCAATTTCCGACGACAGGCCTTCCGGAGCGTGGCGCATCTTCGGCCACCTCTACACCAGAACGAAAACGTTGAAACCATCGTTGTGCGGTGGAAATGGAAACTGTATCGGGTCCATAAACTGCACAAATTTTATTGGCGGCTTGAGATGTATTTTTGCCTTTATCGTAGTAGTACTGTAAAATATGCCGTATTTTCTCTTTATTTTGCTCCATGTTTGCGACGCTGTAACTCACGAACGACTTAAAAGAAACGACAATCAATCAAACACGTGTTAGCGCGTGAAATGAGCTTTCCAAAAAAAAAAAGTATAGCATGACCCGATGCGACGAATAAAACTAGAACTACGCGCTTTCAGCGCCAACTAGCGAAAATACCGCAAGACCTTTTTGACAACCTATTATATATTATAACCTTAATTGAGCGTGGCCCTAAGGACCACCCCACCACAAAACCACCCACCCAACCACCACCCCTTTTCACATTTGTTAATACTTTCAACCATCGATCCGAAACAAGTCCTATGTAAAGTAACCCAAATGTATATAAGACCTACCATTTTGATTCGTTGGGTTATTACTGTCTTTCTTTTGTGCTTATTTTCCTCGTCGTTTGACAGTTCATATTCAGTAATTTTGCTTACATTTCAAGGAACAGTATAACACGTAATTGAAAGCTGTTTTATTTATTAAATTGTACATATAATTGCAACCTAAAATTCATAATTTATCATTAATTCAATTAAATATATTTCAAAGAATGTGTGTGTGTTAAATTGGTTAAATTTGTTAAATTTTTTTGCAAGCAGTGCAACAAAAACTTCAAAAGAAGAGAGCCATTCTTTGAGCAAATGTGAAAATGTGCGTTTTTTGCTTACTTATATCTAAAAAACAAATTAACATTTAACAATAAATTTACATTTAAACCAAAGTTTAATTCATTGGCTATCCGTGCTATATAAATTAAAAAAAAAAATCCGTGCACGCATTTAAGAGGAATAAGCAGTGAAAAGGAGATACTGGAACGACCCCAACCCTAGAGGAGGCCCGAATCAATAAAATATATTTACGAGTATAGTTGCCACTGACTTATGGCTTTGAGATTTTTCTATTTAAAGTTAAAAAACTCGACTATTAAAATGCGTGTTTCACCAATTTTTTAATGAATTTTACACTTATATTTCTAACTTTGGTAAAGGTTCAGGAGAGCGGCTTTCCCGAAAACGTGCACCAATTTTCACGGGAAATATCTTAAAAATCGTGTTTTTAATTTCAATTTACGAATATAGGGGAAACTTTAGTACACCATCCCACGATTTCAGGGTTAAAAGTGTTATGGTTGGATAGGGCTGATGCTCCAGATTAAGAAAATATATAACTACAGCCCTTGCAAACTTTTAGTTTTCGCGATATTTGCATCTTAAGTTGAACATTTCGCTAATTTCAATTTGCAATTTCTCGATTTATAGTAACTTTTTCTTTCATATTATGCACTTACACTTCACTGCAATATTTCTACATATTTATTTTTAGATATTTGCTTAAAATGAGCATTTTAAATTTTACATAAATATTATTACACGCACAATAACAATAAGTGTTCCATGTTGTCAAATAATAAGTGTTACCATATCCCAAACGATTGAAAACAATAAAAATAAATAAAAAAAAACTCAAATGCAGGTAAAAATATACTTGGCTGATCCAACACCGGGTTGTGCAAAGAGCAGGGTCTGTCAGGTTATTTTTTCGAGTAAAACTTCCTTTTGCGTTGGCGGGCTTCGGCCGCGCTTTAAAAAAAAAATAACCCTGGCCGATCCAACACCGGCGTTTGTAAAGTTTTTTTGAGTAAAACTCCTTTTGGCGTTGGCGGCCTTCGGCCGCGCTTCAAAAAAAAAATAACCCTGGCTGATCCAACACTGGGGTGTGTCAAGTTTTTTTCGAGTAAATCTCTTTATTGTTTTTTACTCATGATATAACAAGAAAAGGGATAACGATTTATGTATTTGTGGTATAAACCTATTTTTTTTATTCATTTTTATTCGTTTGATAAATGTGTAAATATGGCAACACTTATTATCTGTCAACACGGATCACTTTTGTTATTGTGCATGTAATGAAATTTGTGTAAAATATAAAATGCTTATTTTAAACAAATATTAAAATAATTACTGAAAAATAAATATGTAGACACAATGTAGTGAAGTGTAAGTGTATAAAAAGTGCATAATATGAAAGAAATAATTACTATAAATCGAGAAATTGCAAGATAAAATTTGCAAAATTTTTAACTTTAAATGCAAATATCCCAAGAACCCAGTGACCTTCGACTCTCCGCCCTAAAATAAGAAAAGATATATTAATAACATAAAAAAACAATTGTATTTATGTATTATTACCTTTGTTATATTTCCTATTTTCAAATTTGCTCTCATCTATTTGAACAGTACCGTTACCTTTTAATCAACTTGGTATATTACAAGGGCTTCGCAGCAGTAATTATACCAGTCACATATGGTAGGGCTAGATAAAACTGGTTCCCTGATAAAACTGTTCACCTCCGCATGCGGCCAGTGGGATGCATACGCATACATTCAATAAAATACTTGAGGAAGTGGAATTTTTACGTTGTCGAGCCAGGTATCGCTTGACCTTGCCAACGCAGTTCGGTTCCGACAACCACCTTTCCGGCATCGGAAAGCTTTTCCTCTTCCGCAAGGGAAATACATTTTTCTTTATAATCGAATGTTTGAATTATTTTTGCAATATACCATATTGATTTCTCTTTCGACGCTTTAAGCACATTTGTTCGCCTAACCACACCTCAGCTGGTTGACGCTTCGGTTCGGTTTAAAACTTATATTATTATATATTTGAATTCGCACTCAATTTTTTAAATACATTTTAATTTTTAATCCCTACATATATTATACTTCTATATATTTTTAATTTTTGATACTGGACGCGGAATTCAAATGAAATGAATATGAAAATAATTACAAAACGGGAAAAAAGAAAAGGTAAATTGTTTAGTTGTAACAATACCCTTTATAGAAAATGTGGTTTAAAAAGGGGGACGCAGTATTGAAAAATGTGAAGATAATGACATAACGGACAACAAAAAGAACGGTACCTTGTTTAGTTGTAACAATATCCGTTAGAGAAAATGTGGTCAGGTCAGGTTTTTTTCGAGTAAAACTCCTATTTGGGCTTGTCTCGAATTTTAAAATAAATTTGTAGAAACTATGTAGTAAAGTGTAAGTGTATAAAAGATGCATATGTAATATGAAAGGAAGAATTACTAGAAATTGAAAAATAAAATTTGCGAAATTGTCAACTTAAAATGCAAATGTCTCGAAAACTATAAGTTTACAGCGGCCATAATTATATATGTACTATATTCTTAATCTCAAGCATCAGCTCTATCCAACCATATCAATTTTAACCCTGAAATCGTGGGATGGCATACTAAAGCCGGCCCCAGAGATTTATCAAGATAATGAGAATTCCGAAAGAATTTACATTACTCATCACACGATAATGATTTAGTATTGACGTCATCATAATATTTCTTTTTTTCTTATTTTTGTTCCATTACAAAATATGGTAAGACTAATTTTTTGCTTGCTTGCAACCATTTTCTTATTGTATGAATAAATGGATTTCAAATAAAGTTTCATATGGAATTAAAGTTATTTTGGCACTATTTAATATACAATAAACGATTAGAAACGGTTTAGTGAAGTGTTAGTTGATAAAAAATTGAAAAATATAAGTGTAAAATTCATTATAAATCGGAGAACCACGCATTTTAAATATTTGAATTTTTGATTTTTTTTCTTAGTGGACCGCCTCTATCAGTACATACTCATTTTAACTCCGAGATGCTATTCTAAATCACAGCCCAAGTGCTTAAACTTATTTCAGTTAAGCGTATATTAAATGATTTATTTATTTATTTAATTAAACCAACGCCTATCGGCAATATACATTTGAATAATTAATATTTAATATAAGGGAAAATACAACAAGACAAGGGTAATAATATTAGTTATAAAATTCAAGTTTGATTAATCAATGATAGTTGAGTAGCTTGTTCTTCGTGGCTGTGATGAAGTTACTATATGTTCCTCCGTAGAAATCCAGGTCGTTATGTAGCGAGTTGACAAGGTTTGCAATGCGATTGAGCGGTCCATTCACAACATAGTTTTTAGTTTTTAGTGGATTTGGTGATTTTAAGCAGACGTTTGCGTCTTAGTGTTAAATTTACAGATGAAAATTCGAAACTACTGTTGATCTCAGGTCCGTTTATATAGCAAACCGAAAAATGTTTGATTAAAAAAAGTTAAAATGGGTAAGTACAGATAGAGAGGGTTCTTCAGATTGAAAAATATGTATGTAGAGTTGCCGCTGATTTTTTTCGGTTTTATGATATTTGCACTTAAAGTTAAAAAATTCTACTACTTAAAGAACTCGTTTATTTGATTTATAGTAGAATTTTTCACATACATATATTTTGAAATTTATATCCACTAGCACTTCAGTAATTCGGTTCTGCACATTTGTTTTGTATTAAATACTGCAAAAATTGGTATTAATGTAATTTATTTAACTTTCGTTGAAATTTATTTAGTGCTACAATACTTCGTAAACGAATAAAAATAAACTAAATAGGTGGATGACACCGTCAATACAAAATTCAGTATCGTGTGAGATGTTTAAAATCTTTTAGAATTGACTTTATATTGATAAATCCCGGTGTAGGATCGGTCATGGTTATTATTTTGAAGCGCGGCCGAGGGCCACCAACGCAAAAAAAGTTCTATGCGAAAAACAATGTGTTATTTTTTCCTGTCATTGGGTTATTATTTGTTTCAGTTCCTTTGTAAAATATGTAGATTTGGTAACATTAATTATTTGTTAGAATGCAATCCTTTTATTATTGTGTGAACAAAAAGTTAACAGTTAAAACACAAGTGTAAAATTCTTTAAAAATTGGAAAAACACGCATTTTAAAAAAGACTTTTTGAACTTTATAGTCAAATGTCTCAAAAATCATAAATCAGCGGATATTATATGTATATTTTCTTAAGGGGTCAGTAGGGTAATCTGGTCTGTTTTTTGACATTTTTTTTCATAGAATAAAACTTTTTTCACATATCAATAGGTATATTGTGGAGTGTATAAACAAATTTTTTCGGAATTTTTTGATGACATCTGTCGGAGAAATGGCTGGGTGAATGAGATGCGTGTTTTCGCTGGCGGACACGATTTATCATGTTTGGATCACCTGAAATACAAAAACCCAATTTATTCTTTAAAAGTACATGAATGGTTATCGTCCCTACTAGAATCATAAAAAAAATGTTGATAAATAAAAAAGTAATTAACGTTTTTTTTTTTAATATTCCCCATGTTTTTTTACATAAATTTTGTCATAACATTGTCAAGAAATTATAAAAAATTATAATTAAAATATATATAAATAAGTAGTTCGACCGGAATCATGTCCGGCAGTTAAAAAAAGTATGTTTTGAGAAAAACGCGTTTAAAGTTTGAGGTGTGTCGAGCGGTATTATTATTTTTGGGCCTTTTTTTTGCAACCCTCCAATGGTAAAGTGGGTTTCTACATTAAATTTAAGGGTATAAGGGAACAGAAAATGCAAAAAAAAACTGAAAAAGATTACCATACTGACCTGCTATTCTAAAATTTACCCTTATTTTTTAATTTGCAGTTTACGTAACATAAAAATAAAAAAATATTGGTCATTGACATTTCATCTTTGCGGCCATCATGCGATCGAAGCTAGGCATATACCTTGGTGGCATAACAAATGCAATTAATACATTATTTTATAGCCCTAATAGACGAGCAAAATCAATGCCCATTAAGAAACGCTAACGCGCTTTGAAATTTTATGGCGACAGACGGCAGAATTGTGCATTTACACTGCTGATTGTGAAATTTGTTTATTTAAAAAAAAAATAGTGAAATAAAAATGGATAAGACAAAATTATTAATGGCAATTTCAAAATCAAATAAATTTACCGAAAAAATTCGTTTATTATTTAATACGTTAAAAGATAGTAAAGTGCAATTAAAAGCAATACTTGATTGTAACTCGAAAAGCAAACTGTGCGTTATTTATTTTCTGCTATCTAAAAATATTAAAATTTGTGTTTGTTAATATACTTGCACATAATTTAATTAACAATATAAAAACTGCTAACCTCTGATGCTGTAAACGCGGCAGACTTCAAGCGAAATCTGTCAGACAATAGCAAAAATCGGCCATTTTTAACCAGTGTTGCCTACACAAATTTGATAAATTTAGCTAAATGAACGAAATTTTTCTGCATTACTAATTTGCATTAACATGGGTCAAATGCGCAAGTTAATGCATATTAAGCCCGCTTATTTAAATTAGCACTGTCGTCTGTCAGGGCTATCAGTCCTATCTATGTTCTTGTTAATCAGCTCTCACATGTTCTCAATAGGCTTGAGGTCTGAGAACAGTTGTGGCTATTCCATAACATTAAGGGGCTATACCAGTGTGACACATGAAAAATTAGGCGATTTTCGTGATTTTTTATAAGAGAAAGAACGCGATTGAATATTTCGAACTTGAACGTAATAAGCTATATTTTCAACTATATCTTAAGATTTTCTTTTTACAAAAATATTGAAAATAACGGAGTTATGGGTTGTCTTCGGAGGTGCCAAAAAAAAGTGCCCCAACTGCTGGCATGATTCCGGCCGAATGAGTTTCTGAAACAAAAAAATTTGAAAAGCTTATTAAATTTAAAGATATTTCCTATACAATGACCTACGATCTTTGAAAAATATCAATAATTAACAAAATAGCGTAGATAGATAGATAGATAAATAATTGAGGAATGCTCCGCGACCTTAGGTCTATTGTGCCCTCTCCTAATTCACATTGACTCACTAAGCCCCAGTATATTGATAAAGTCCAATAACCTACTGGGTGCCTGTGAGGCGATGTGATCCTTATTCGGAAACATGGATCCAAGGGCCTTTAAGCTGCGTCTACAGACTGCTGTGCAGTCGGTTATTAGGTGTTTCCGGTGTCAGGCAGTTGGCGCAAGCTGATAGGCCCATGTTAAAAAAATGTCTGTTCAGCTTGCAGTGGCCGGTGTAGAATGCGATCAGTAGCCTGAGTTTATCCCTTGGGATGTTAATTATTGATTTAAACCTATTCCGGTTATACCCCCCAATTAGCAACTTAGCATGTCGCATACCATGCGCTCGTTGCCAATTCCTTTCCCTGTCCACTTTTTCTTCCTTACGGAGCAGCTCTTTTACGGTATGGGGGCCGTCCTCGGTGCATGGTTCGGTCCCTACCATATTGGTTGAGGCTGCAGAGCGGGCAAGCTCAGCCAGTTCGTTGCCGGTTATTCCTCTATGACCAGGCACCCAAATTAGGTGCACCTGGTTTCGTTCAGCTAGGCTGTTCAGCCGTTCTCTACACTCCTGCACTAGTAGCGATTTGATCTCGTATGAGGAGATTGCTTTTAGTGCCGCTTGACTATCGCTGAGTATGGTTATTCGCTCATTGCGGTAGTTGCGATGGAGGTTTATCTCTATACACCGACTTAT
Source organism: Bactrocera neohumeralis (assembly GCF_024586455.1). Lineage (NCBI taxonomy): Eukaryota > Metazoa > Arthropoda > Insecta > Diptera > Tephritidae > Bactrocera > Bactrocera neohumeralis. Next base: position 9,617,086 of record NW_026089623.1, on the reverse strand, counting down.
GGCAAAGAACACTGCCTGAAAAATGCTCGGAAAGCTACCCATCGGTATGAAGAGTGAGGTGCGTGGACTCGCGATCCCTGCCCCAATTCCCTCTCACGTTTTCGAGCTGTCGGTGTACCACTTCAACGTACTTTCCCTCAGCGTTAGCTCAAGAGTGGAGTCGTTCCACTCATTCTTGTTGCCGAGGGTAACCTTGAACTTCTTCGTGAAGTTAATTGTTTTGGTAATGCTGTCCTTCGGGAGGAGGGCTATTGGAATATTACCACTTATCACCTCCATCCTCTGGGACGAGATTACCTTACCTTTGCCACACCGCTCTGCTGTCATTTGCAGGAGTGAGTGCTTGGCTACTTAACAGATCACCAAATGAAGAGGTGTGGGTTCCATCAGGACCTCCAAAGCTGCCGTAGGGCAAGTACGCATTGCGCCCGTCATGCAGACACAAGCTAGCCGCTGTATCTTCGATAGTTGGGTTCCTACCGAAGCTTGCGACCACCTTATGATCCTTGGCTTACAGCCCCAGGATTTACTCGCCAGCCGATTGCACACCATTAATGCTTTTGTTGCTTTTACCAGGGTCTGGTTCACATGCTGCTTCCAAAGCAAAGTTGAATCCAGCGTAGGACCAATATATTTGACCCTGCTAGTCATCTCGACCTCTCTACCACCAAGTGTGAGATTCCTGAGACCGGGTAGGGACCTGCGTCTCGTAAACGGAACTACGGTCGTTTTTGAGGGGTTGATACTTAATTCAACTCCCATACACCACCTCTTTGCCAAGTTTAGACCTCGTTGTACCAGGTCGCAGAGAGTGTCCTCAAATTTGCCTCTGGCTATGATTACAATGTCGTCCGCATACCCTTGGCAGCGGATTCCATTGTCCGTTAGCAGTGCTAACATATCGTCCACGACTAGGCTTCATAGTATTGGTGATAGCACACCACCCTGTGGGCAGCCCTTTGTTGTGCCAAGACGAATCCTTGTACCTTCTACTGTAGTCTCAGCAATTCTGGTGCGCAGTACGGCCTCTATCCATCTACGCATCGGTGCTCCCACATTCCTTCTCTCCAGTGCCCTGCCTGAACTCCTGTGAGATGTGTTGTCAAAGGCACTTACGATGACCAGGAAGGCGCATAGCATCACTTCCCCACTCTCTAGTGAACTCTCTATTTTCGAAGTTAGCTGGTACAGAGCCGTATTGGTAGATCTTCCCGCTCTGTATGCATGCTGAGTAGCATGCAGGAGTGCAATCTTCAGCGCCTTCGATCTTATCTCATAGTCTATGATCTTTTCCATAGTTTTTAGTAGGAAGGAAGTTAGGCTAATTGGCCTGAAAGATTTGGCCAGCGAATAGTCCTTCCTTCTTACTTTGGGTATGAAGATCACCTCAGCCGTCCTCCATGACTCAGATATATACGCCATTGCGAGGCTCTCCCTCAGCAGCCGAACCAGGTGTGGCAGCAGAATCTGCTCACCCTGTTGTAAAAGCGCTGGGAAGATACCATCTACTCCCGGAGACTTAAACTTCTCGAACGAGGCCAATGCCCAGTCGGAGCGAGATGACCTGTGTTCAATTACGGGTAGATACTGGTCTTCCGGAATAGTCTCCGGGAAGTGAGCACGCAGAAGCTCTGTGGCTCTGTCTTCCGCCCTGGTCGTAAAAGTCCCGTCGCTCCGAGTCGAGCCGCTTCTGGTGTGGAGGTGACATTTTCACAGAATCTCCTAAAGCTAGCCTGTTTAGCAGACCTAATCTCCTTATTATATAGAGTGAGGTTGCTCCTATACTCTTCCTAGACCCCTGTACGTTTTGCTCTATTAAATAGACTACGTACTTTTTTCCTAAGGTCTGCAAGCTTTCTTGACCACCAGGGACAGTTGCGCCTGTCTGTGGGCACTTTTAGGGGGCAACTGTGATTGTAAGCGTTAATAATGGACCCGTTCAACGCAGATAACCTGCTCTACTCCCTACTCATATCCTCACTCAGCCTCCCCCTGAAGGCGCTCCAGTTTGCCCTCCGAGGGTTACGTCTAGGGGAGAGTTGTCTTACCTCTACCTTCAGCGCGAACCTTACGATTCTGTGGTCTGAGACCCAACCTCTTGCAGGCTCGTTACTGAAGGTGATGTCAAGCACTTCCCTTCTGCTTATCGTTATGAAGGTGGGTTCGCACCCCATAGCGTCGCAGCCGATGATAAGGGGCAGCCTGTACCTCCTGCAGTACTCCACAAGCCTTTCCACCACTACGGGGGGTGCTGTGGTTGCCTCCCCCGGGAAGTAGGCTGATGCCAGGACGAAGTATTTGCCTTCATAGTCCCTGGCCTGTGCCGCCACCAGATCCTGCGTCAGGAATTCTGAAATGCAGAAAAATTTAATATTGCTCCTGACTACTATACAAGTTCTAAGTCGCTCACTACAGAGATCCCAGATTACCTTGTTGTATTCTGTCTTGAGGCCTTTGACCTCTCATTTGTAGGCACAAGGCTCTTGGATCAGCAGGATGTCCAGTTTTTCCGCTGTGAACCTTCTGGTTATGACAGCCGAGGCTGCCGTCCCCGAGGTGCCGGGAGTAGCAAGGCCTACTGGGGAGAGGAGAGTTATCGCACGATAGGACTCCCCTTTGTTGCCGGTTTCCCAGGTTTCAGTGGTGGCACCACAATTCAGACTTTCCACACATCGGGTATTTGAAGAGTGGTCAGCGACAAGTTGATGACCTTGGTGAGATAACTTACTCCCGCCGAGCCTAGATGCCTTAGCATAAGCATGTTAATTCCATCAGGGCCAATGGATTTAGATTAAGTTGTCCTTTGGTTCGTTTTCCGTGCCCGACTGCCTCGGTGAATAACAGAAACTTCTTTTGTTGTAACAATTTTTTTTTTATTATTCGCGAAATTGTGCTTATCATATTGTGTAGCAATGCTTTTTTGTGCCATTCTTTTCTCAAAATCGGAAACAGTTCTCTTCCGAAACTCAATTCCAAATTTGTCTCTTGCCATGTTCAATGAAACAAAAATCACGTTGCTCTGCCCGAAATAACACAAGAATTCATTTAAAAAAACTAACGGAATTGAATCATGTCCAATGTGTAAGCACAAGAGTAACGGAAAACTTGAACTCAAACTCAGAGTTGAACTTGTTTGTCCACGTAATTCAAGAGTTGAACTCAAAATGGAGTTTTTTTTATGAATAATTTTTTTTTTTGTTTAAAAACATTAAATAAAAGTAAAAATACCAAATTATAATAATTTAATGTTCAACTAACAATCTGCAAAATTTTATGGTAAGATATATATACCGTACATGTTGTCTCTTAAAAGGTTTTACGAAAATGAAAACCGCTCTTTCAAACTACCAATATGACATTTCATTGCTAGCTATAAATAGTATAAAATAAGTTTACTTAGACATCAAACCTGATTTTTAGCAACATTAAATTGCCTGTTGAGATGGTCCTTTAAGGTTTTTAATACGTTTTTATTAGCTTCACTTGTATGCATGTTGATTTGTAACTTTTTTTAAGTGGTACTGAAGCCTAGAATATTTGAGCGACACTGCAGGAAAAGGCGATAGTAACTTTAAGCAGCTCACCAAAAAGATGCGCTTAAAAGTATGCAACATCTATATAAAACTAGTTTTGGTGACATTTGAATAGCATATGTATATACTGAAATTTATGTATAAAGTATATTTTATATAGATATATGTGTATCTAACCGCGCACCAGAAGAAATAATATCAAATAACGCAAAACATGTGACTTTTAGGTAATAAAAAAATTAATACTTATAATAGAATTTTTGTAGTAAAAAAAATTCAGATACTTCAGATGGCCTCCGAAAAGCAACTGCAATCGAAAACTCCTTTTTTGTTTTTAAACTTTAGCTGTCACGTCGATGTGAGCTTTTGAAAAATTGTCACCGAATCTAATGGCGGAGAATACGATTAAGTTATATTCGTGTATATTTCACAATATTTGTAAATCCCATAAAAGAAAGATAAATTCATTCAATATAAAATAACAATTCGTAAAAATTTAAAATACACAAAGAAATATTCTAACTACCTAATATTTGAACCCCTCTACCTGAAAAAAATGGAAAATGAGACAACCCGCCTACCTAGGTTACCTATTTTCCTCGTCGACCACTTGAGTTATAAGTGCTATTCAAGAACAATAGAAATGGATTAAGCCAAGTTTGTACCGTTACTTTTTTGGTTCCCGCGGAAAATAAAAATTCATAAAAATTTAAAATACAGAAAGAAATATTCTACCTACCTAATATCTGAACCTCTCTACCTGTAAAAATGAGACAACCCACCTACCTAGTTTAGCTATTTTCCGGGTCAACCACTTGAATTATAAGTGCTAGTCAAGAACAATAGAAATGGATTAAATGGACATTATAAATATCAGGAATATATTAGGTATACAATCAAACGGATAAAACAGACTTGGTCTCACAATTAGTCAATGAAACGTTACGAGTAGATATTAAATGCTGCCTAATTAACGATTTACTTAACCAATACTACATGTCATAGTTCATATTTTAACAAGTTTTGGGGTTTCTCACATCAAACTAAAAAACAAAAGCATATCTCAGCATATAAAACAAACTAAAAGCGTGGGGTGCTTTGTGACATATTTTTCATATATCGAGCATTCCACGCTATTTTCACAGTAATGCAGGAATTTTTCCTTCATTATTGTTAGTTTAAACAAAGAATTATTTTTCACTTTAAAAGCGTGTTTTTTAGTTTTTTTAAACTATATTTATTGAGATATTTACACCTAAAGTTCAAAAATTAAACTATTTAAAGTGCGTGTGGGGATGTTCGAGTCTCAATCACTGCGGCAATATTGCATCATATTCGACGCAAAAATTTAGGAATTTTTGCAAATGTCAAACGTTCGAGCAACTCAAATTTTGACATTTCTTGCGAGCAAAAGTGACAAAATCGGCATCAACAAAATTTATGATGGAAAAATGAGGCAAGCGAAATCGCTCTATATTTTTGTTTATAACTAATTATTATCATTAATTGTGTTTCACGAGACATCCGAAAATGTGATAAAAATATATCTGGAGGATAAAATCGAATTGTTTTAAAGAATTTTTGCGATTTTACTATTGCCCTCTTCTTTAAAATTTCAGTCATAAGCCACTTTTTTACACAAAAAATTTTGTTTCCTTGTATTTAAGAAGCAAACTACACTCACTATCCACCAAGTTATCCACTGTTGAATTGATTAAAAATCTTAATCTTCACTTCTTCAATGCACCTGCCCGCCGCGCAAAATATTTGTTTAAGTATCAGCTGAGTATCTGCAAAAATACATCAGGGTTGCAATATAGCCGCAGTTATTTGCTTGCTCGAATATCCCCTGTGTCTTTGATATATAATAAAGATATAAAATGGAACATAAGTGAAACAAAATTTAATAAAGTTTAAAAGTGGGTTATATTTGATAGCAGAACCTTAAAGTGTTGGACACTGTACTAATATGTATGTAGTTTGAAGTACAGTACTTGTGCACGAACGAGGAGAAAAATGTGCAGAGTTCTAACTTTATTCATTAATAAAAACATAAATATTTGACGTATTTTAGAAAAAAAAACATTATTTTTTATATACTATACACATTAATCTTAAATTAAATAAATCACATAAACATATTTTCCTCAATTTTTGTCGTCCTGCCTTTATTTTTTAACACAGCCTTTGCTCTATCAGGCCAGCTTAGATTACATTTTTGTATCATGTTATTCATTCATGCTATTTCTAGCTGGCGTTCTTAAGGCTAATGATATCAATATCATTAGCATACGCCAGCAGCTGTACACTCTTATAGAAGATGGTGCCTTCTATGTTTAGTTCTGAATCCCGAATTATTTTCTCCAGAAGTAAGTTAAAGAAGTCACACGATAGGGAGTCTCATTGTCTGAAACTTCGTTTGGTGTGAATGGCTCGGAGAGGTCCTTCCCCATCTTGACGGAGCTTTTGGTGTTGCTCAACGTCAGTTTTCACAGCCGTATTAGTTTTGCGGGGATACCAAATTCTGATATCGCGGCTTAAGGACAGCTCCTTTACGTGCTGCCCAAAGCAGCTCTGAAATGGAGGACGAGGTGGTATGTGTCGATCTTTTTTTCACGGCGCATGGTGAACATCTGGTCAGTTGTTGATTTGCCAGGTCTAAAGCCACACTGATAAAGTCCAATCAGCTTGTTTACGGTGGGCTTTAATCTTTCACATAATACGCTCGATAGGACCTTATACGCGATGTTGAGGAGGCTTATCCCACGGTAGTTGACGGAGATTGTGGGGTCTCCCTTTTTGTGTGGATTGGGTAGAGCACACTTAAATTCCTATCGTTGAGAATACTTTCGCCCGACCATATGTTGCAAAGAAGCTTAACCTTGTCAGTTCTTCGCCGCCGTATTAGAATATTTTGGCTTGCAATCCATTGGTCCCCTCTGCTTTGTTGTTCTTCAGACGAGTAATTGCTATTCGAACTTCTTCATGGTCGGGCAATGGAACGTCTGCTCCATCATCATTGATTGGTAATACTTTCACTGCCGTTCAGCAGGCGCGAGAAGTTTTCCCTTCATAATTTTAGTACGCCTTGGGCATCAGTCACTAGATCACCTCGGGGTGTTCTACAAGAGTAGATACTTCTGTTAGTCGCCGCATCTTTTCGTCGAATTTTCGATCAATACCCCATTCGGCCAGTTTGTCAAGCTCTTCGTACTCACGCATTTTGAGTTCTCTTTTTGGCTGCAGATGTGTCTCGCTTCCCTCTTCAATTGTCGGTATCTATCCCATCCCGTACGTGTTGTGGTCGATTGTAACGTTGCAAGGTAGGAAGTCTGCTGCAACACGGAACTCCTCATCATACCAGCTGTTCCTTTGCATTTTCCGAAAACCAATGGTTTCGGTTGCAGCTGTACGTAAGGAGCCACAGTTGTTGACGAGTGTTCTCAGAGAACAGATGTGTGAGTCGAATCGAAAATCTTTCGGCTCTCTGTTGCGATTGCAGCTTTTAACGTCGAACCTTCCTTGTGTTTGCTGATGTGCGTTTTTTGCTGCATAGAGGCTGGTGCGTATCTTCGCAGCAACAAGATAGTGGCCCGAGTCGATGTTAGGACCTCGGAGCGTACGCACGTCTAAAACACTGGAGACGTGTCTTCCGTCTATCACAACATTATCGATCTGGTTAGTGGCTTTTCGAAAGCCAAGTAGCTTGGTGAATTTTCCTTTGCTGTAATCTGGTACCACAGATTCAACTGATTTGGTGAAAGCTGAATTTACCGACTGTTGTGCAAAATATACCTTAGTTGCTCACCAAGGACGATTTTGACATCGAGGCGGGGCAGCTCTCATAGGTGCGCTCCAAGGACACATAGGAAACATCTTTGGTTATCAAGTCCTCCCTTTCCGTCGGAGCGTGGGCGAAAATAAGCAATATGATGAAGAACTTCACTTTGATGTGGATTGTGGCTATACGTTCATCCATCAGGGTGAACGCCAGAACTTGGCGAACGTGGCGTCTCTCCCACCATGAATACCACACCGAATTTGCGCTCCTTTATATGGTCACTGTAGTAAATACCACAAGGACTTACTCGTTTCAGTCCTTGTCCCGTCCATTGTATTTCTTGGACGGCAGTGATGCTTTATTTTCACGAGGACATCAACCAGCTGGACAGCGGCATCTTCCCAATTAAGGGATCGGACATTCCAGGTGCATGCCCTCATTTGCCATGGTCGCCATCAAAAGGAGGGTCTGTCATCCGATGCTGTTGATTAAAAAAATAAATATTTTAGGAACGTACCTTGCTCAAATAAGTGGAGCCTAAAACACTCGACGTCGTCGCATCAAATCCGTTAACTTAGGCTTTTTCGTTGGTCTCCTGCCTTTTAAGACGTTTTCGTAAAATCTTACGCCGGCGCTTCTAACGTTTTGTAAAATACTTTGTGCTCACCTTCCACTCGGTACTCTCTTTCTCCCGCATTTTGAGCGATTATTATAACTAATCATATTCTCGGTAGGGACTTCAAAAAGTTTTTTTTTTACTTCAGCCAGCGATGTTTTAGAAATTCCAACAAATTTAGCAATGTATGAGTAGCTCGAAGCTGCTTTCGGAAAAGCTACAACTTGGACTTTCTTTTCCTACCCATTTCCTTTATAAACGCTTCAATTACTAAACGAACGTGTTTTGGACAAATATTTATTATATTTGTACTTACCTCGTTTTAAATACATATATTTACTTATATCTTTTGGTAAAAAATTTCGGCACTATTCTTAATTATTTAAATTTTTAATTTACGAAAAATAAGCGTAAATCGTGCTCCCACGTGGTAAATAGTGAATGATCAAAATTGAAATAGAGAACTGATGTCAAGAGATGAGCAATATAACTCTAATCTTACTCAACATTTCACAATTAAGACATACATAAGTGGTTAGAGTTATTCGGGGACTCTTGGTATGCTTTATATATATATTGAATATATATTTGGGATATCGAAGTCAATTTTAGGTAAGTAGGAGTTTAACGTACTGTAGAAGTGGTTTGAAGGGTTTAATGCCTCCACTGTGAAAGGCGGTTAGTGCGTGTCTGAAATGAGTTGCGTCCGAAGTCTAATTGGCGCACCATCCAATGTCGTCGACATAGTCAATGAAAGAATTTGAGAAAACATCCCAGCAAAATTTGCCTGGAGAGAAGCTTGTTATGATCCTTAACCGAAAGCATACGGGTTTAATTTTTAAATGTTGGACAGGAGACATCAAGAGGCATTAATTAAAGTGTTGGACTGGAGACATCAGGAGGCATTAATTAAAGTCTTGAGTGCAGTGTTCCCGTTAAAATGCGGAGTGCAGACCCCATGGGCGGTTGTCGCCCTTTGGTTTTACGGGACAGACTCCTGCAGCTCCATAACGCAAACACAGAAAAAAATACCTCCGTCCCCGGGTTGGCCTCAATACTGGACCATTCCCGTTACGTAGACCCGACTGTCGTGGGAACGAAATCGCTTCCTTCTCCCTCGTCCTTTTTAATTGCTTGTTATTTATAAAAATATTTGCATTTAAATTTCATAAATTCCATAATCATAACAATTTAGCAATTTTAGACCGCTTCAACTAACTTCAGACATGTACTAATTACCACTAACAGTGAATCCGTAAAGACCTTCGCCGACACCCCTTTTACTGTATGGCGTACTTGGAGTCACATCACCGGACGAAGAACTCTAGATGCCGCGAGAATTGAAAGTAACCCTTTCACAGCTTCGTTTTGGATGCTGTAGCTGGTTAAACTCCTACTTATCCAGAATCGACCCCGACATATCAAACAAATGTCCCAATCAAAGACTCCCCTCATGACCTAACCACCTATTTGTATGCCAAGCTAAAGTTATACATTTGACACCCCTCACCCCATCACCCGATTTTAGCATTTTCGAGCCAAGTTCCCAATGACCTCGATACCGCAGCCAGCGAACGGCCGCAAATGTTGGCATCTTGGACCTCTGCAAAATTTTCGGGTCCACATTAAATTCTTTTCTCAGTAAGAGCTATGCACTTTTCTCTAGTATTGAAGGTTTGTGCTATTTGTGCTAACATTCTAAATTTTTTCAGTTCTCCCACTGTTAGCAAATTTGTTGTACTCCTACGTATGTCGCGTCTGGTGGAAGATTAATTTAAATTTACACATAATTCTTAATTAAAACGTACTTGCCAAATTCAAAGAAAACCAAAAAAATGTTCGAGTCTCAATCACTGCGGCAGTATCGCAAGGCATCATATTCGACGCAAAAATGTTGCAATATAAGTATCAGCTGAGTATCTGCAGAAAAACAACACTGTCGCAATATTGCTGCAGTTATTTGCTTGCTCGAACATCCCCTATTTGTGTTAAATAACGTTTTCTGAATCCTTGTAAAATATCTGGATTATTTCTATAAATGCAAAGATTATGGCATATTGTGTTCTTTTCTTATGTTTTCCCCTACAGAAAAAGATAAACTTTAATTCGTAGCAATAAAGTAAATCAGTTTGTTAACTTACATTTTAAACCTGTCAGCGACTTTTTTCTTGATTTGTTTTTGTTAACAAAACCGATAAAATTGATTTCCGTGACAGCCAAAACTGATACAATTTCTGTTTCGAACATCAAACCAAAATATTTGAATTCATGACACCTACTACATTTTATATTTATTTCGATTTTAAATCTGACAACTACCAGATTCTATACCACCCCTGATAGGTTAACAGCTATGAAACACCCTTTTCAAGCAAGTGAAATTAAAAAGTAAAAAAAATTTCTTAATATAAACTGACAGTACTATTGACCGAAAAATACTTCTATTAATGTAAGAGCAGTGTGGTATCCTCGATGTACGAAAAATACTGTCAAATTATTTGTTTGTATGCAACATTTTTGCGATCGTGCGAATAAGTCGAACTTAAGAAAAACTTTAATAAAGATTTCAAAGTATTTGCGTACTATTTAATATAAAATAAATGAGTTCAGTGAAATTATAGTAAATATAAAAGTAAGCAATATATCGTCACCTAAAATGCAAAAAACGTATCATCAAAAAATTCGAAATTGAGTATCTTATCGATTACGATTCACTACTTCAAATTACATACAAAATATTATATATGTATGTACATATGTCCAACATTTTCATTAAACTGGTATTTTTTTCTATCCTGCCCTATCTATCGCTTTTTGCCCAAGCGCTCATATTTTATACATATGGGCCATTCGATCAATTGGCGACATGGTTTTGTACCCTTGGTTCTCCGATTTTGACGAAACTTTAGAATATCGTAATATAGACCAAAATAAGAATATCTGCAAACTTTTTAGTGGTCAAAGTTGCTCCATTGTTTTTTGGCACGCAATTCAAATGGAGATCAAACAAAGAAATGACTATTTCTTTTATTTTTTTACGACCTCAAAATTGACTGAAAAAAATTTTGCAGTTATCCAATCTATATATATAAAATTAAGTGGCAAAACTTCCTGTTCGCATACTCGTCCTAGACGGCTTGCCCGATTTCAATGAAATTTTCAGGGGTGATTGGGGTCTGTTTGGAGGGTGCACATAAGAAATTTAATGTGTGTACCATTGCACGTTGTGCAAAAAAAAAAAAAAAAAACAAAAAACGAAACAACTGGCGGATGTTAACAAATAATAAAAAACATTGACATCGCATGTTGATCGTTTTTGCCTGTCGTTCGTTCTTTCTATGGATGACTGTCAAGCTAACAAGACATACAGAACGTAAGTGTTCCGAATGCACTGAGTGTATCAAAAAAAAATGTTTCAACATTGTGTGTATTTTTCTCAGATTTCAACGTGATTAAATTCTGCGTACAACACAAAGCAAGTGAGTATTGTTGTTGTTTCATATGTGATGCCATGCGGTTCGATTGTCGCTTGAAAATGCGCGGTGTGTGTAAAAAAATGTGTTTCAACATTGTGTGTTTTTTCCAGATTTAATTCCATCCATTTGCTACATTTATTCGAACCGATTTTGTGTTTTCTGCTGACCGTGCAACACACACAAAGCAAGTTAGTATTGTTATTGTTTCGTAAGTGCTTCCATGCGGTTCGCAAATACACTGTTGGTGGGTCTTATTGCATATGCGTGTGCGGGTAAAAATACATAGTTTAAGATGTAGTTTTAGGTTAATTTTTCCATTTTTATTTATGTACTTCAAATATGCATATTTTTATTTATGTACTTCAAATATGCATACTCTAGCACGACCACCGGAGACAACACTAACTACCTTTTTCGAGTTGTCTGAAAACGATGAATTTGCAAGAACATTGCTATATTCCGAAATACCACAATATTTCACTTGGAATCCATCATCGAAAACATTTCAACGACGAAAGCAAGGGGAGCGTCTTGACGGTTATCCAAATGCCCGTAAAACCGATGCCATAAGACGCATTTACACCATCCATCCGAACAACGCCAAATGTTTTTATTTGCGTCTGCTATTAGTCAACGTGCGCGGACCAAGATCATTTGATGATATGAAAATTGTTGACGGTCAGTTGTGTGCGACGTATCGTCAAGCATGTCAGCGATTGCATTTGTTAGAAGATGATATGCATTGGGACACCGCACTTCATGACGCATCACTCACATCTCATCCAAAACAAATACGCGTACTATTCGCCATAATAATACCTACATGCCTTCCGTCAAATCCGCAATAACTGTGGAATAAGTACAAAGACTGCTTGACCGAGGACTTATTAATTTTACAATGTATAATTCTGCTTTGATATTGGTTGAAGATCTGTGCCTTACAATTGCGAATAAGGCATTAGCGCAACTTGGCATTACTGCGCCCAGTCATTGACCATGAGCTTCAACGTGAACAACAATACGATTGCAATGAATTGCGTGCTTTCATTCAAGCTAACATTACCAAATTGAATATTCAGCAGAAAAATGCTTATGATAAGATTATACGAGCGGTTGACAATAACGCCGGTGGATTCTACTTTCTTGATGCGCCCGGTGGTACAGGGAAAACGTTTCTGATCTCTTTGATTCTTGCTACTATACAGTCACAGCAGAAAATTGCGCTGGCAATTGCTTCGTCAGACATCGCTGCTACTCTACTTGATGGCGGCCGAACAGCACATTCTGCGTTGAAATTACCGTTGAACATCCAAGTCGTTGAAACACCAACGTGCAACATATCGAGGAATTCAACAATGGCAAAAGTTTTGCGAGGAGCTGGAATAGTTCTATGGGATGAGTGCCCAATGGCTAACAAAAAGTCATTAGAAGTATTCAATAGAACAATGCAAGATTTACGCCAAAAGTAACAAATTTTTGGCGGAGTATTAATCTTATTATCCGGCGGTTTTTATCAAACTTTGTCAGTCATTCCTTGATCAACTCCTGCCGACGAAATAAACGTATGTTTAAAATCGTCAGTTTTGTGGAGACATGTTCAAAGGCTGACTCTTACCATCAACATGCGAGTCCATCGATGATACCGGTTTGATCGCATTGCCGAACAACTTTTGTACACTTTTACAATCGAAAAAGAATTGATTGAAAGTGTATTTCCGAATATTATTCAACACTATCAACGCCACGATTATTTAAGTGAACGCGCAATATTGGCACCGAAAAATGTACACGTCAACGAAATCAATTTTGCCATTCAAGAAAAACTGCCACGAGAAGCTACAACATATACATATGTACATCGATTGATAGCGTTGTAATCAAGATGAAGTAGTCAATTATCCAAATGAATTCTTGAATTCTTTGGATCACCCCGGTCTGCCACCGCATCGTTTGGTCCTGGAAGTCGGTTCACCCATTATACTTCTACGAAATCTGTAGCCACCGACTTTGTGTAATGGCACAAGACTTTCAGTCAAAAAATTGTGGCCAAATTTGATTGAAGCAACAATACTAAATGGCAAGGCAGCAGGTGAAGTTGTACTCTTACCACGCATTCCCATGATTCCAACGGACATGCCGTTTGAATTTAAGCGCTTGCAGTTCCCAGTACGTCTTGCCTTTGCGATGACCATCAACAAATCGCAAGGGCAAACGTTTCAAGTGTGCGGCGTCAATTTGGAAGAACCGTGCTTCTCCCACGGCCAATTGTTCGTCGCATGCTCGAGAGTGGCAACACCAAGGTGCTTATTCATTTACGCGCCAGGTGGAAAAACCAAAAATGTTGTATACCAATATATTTTATAAATGTTTTATAAATAAGTAACAGTTTTACAACAATAACTAAAACACAAAGTAAAAACCCTTAAGAGTTTTAATCGATTTAGGTGTAGCGAAACGCACAGGGTAACAGCTAGTTTTATGTAAAAAAAATCTCAGCTTTCTGATAAAAATATTTTCAAAATCCGAAAAAATTTTCAAAATCAAAAAAACATATTTTTTTTTTCAAAAACCCCGTTTTTTGTGCTTTTCCCCCAATTTTTTTCAAAATTGACTTTTTCATTCGATTCTTCGTTCATTTTTACATAAGAATCAGTGTTCAAAAATATGGGACTCTGATTCCATGAACAGCAAAAAACATTCAAAGTTTCAAAATCCAAAAAAAAAAAACTTTTTTTTCCAAAAATACCATTTTTTCTGCTTTTCCACCAACTTTTTTTCAAAATTGACTTTCCTTGATTCCTCGTTAAATTTTACATAAGAATCAGTGTTCAAAAGTATGGGACTCTGATCCCAAGAACAACAAAAAAAATGCAAAGTTGTCGCTATACGGAGGTAAACATGTAAATTGTATTCTTAGACTTGAATTAATGAAGAAATCAGTGTCTTCATTCATAAAAATATGCGCCGTTTAGCGACAACTTTGCATTTTTTTTTGTTGTTCTTGGGATCAGAATCCCATACTTTTGAACACTGATTCTTATGTAAAATTTAACGAGGAATCGAATGGGAAAGTCAATTTTGAAAAAAAAAGTTGGTAGAAAAGCACAAAAAATGGGATTTTTGGAAAAAAATGTTTTTTTTTGGATTTTGAGCGACAACTTTGAATTTTTTTTTGCTGTTCATGGGATTAGAGTCCCATATTTTTGAACACTGATTCTTATGTAAAATTAAACGAGGAATCGAATGAAAAAGTCAATTTTGGAAAAAAAATTGGGGCAAAACACAAAAATCGGGATTTTTGGAAAAAAAATGTTTTTTTTTTGGATTTTGAAAATTTGTTTGGGTTTTGAAAATACTTTTATCAGAAAGCTGGTATATTTTTTACATAAAATTGGATAACTGCAAAATCTTTTTCCCTCAATTTTGAGGTCGTAAAAAAATAAAAGAAATAGTCATTTCTTTGTTTGATCTCAATTTGAATTGCGCGCCAAAAAACAATGGAGCAACTTTGACCACTAAAAAGTTTACAGATATTCTTATTTTGGTCTTTATTATGATATTCTAAAGTTTCGTCAAAATCGGAGAACCACGGGTACAAAACCATGTCGCCAACTGATGGAATGGCCCATATATGCTAGATACTCGGTCACTATTTCTCTTCTAGCTTCGACAATATTTCGAATTCCTATCTATAACTTTCAGGACATATTCTAAGATATCTTTTAAAGAGATTTAAGCAAAAAAAATCGATTTTTTAAAGCTTCTAAATCAGGCTCCCCCCTTAAGCAACCTTCTTCATCTTCTTCTTCTTAATTGGCGTAGACACCGCTTACGCGATTATAGCCGAGTTAGCAACAGCGCGCCAGTCGTTTCTTCTTTTCGCTACGTGGCGCCAATTGGATATTCCAAGCGAAGCCTGGTCCTTCTCCACCTGGTCCTTCCAACGGCCATAGCAGAACGGGAATTATGAGTGACTTATAGAGTTTGGCTTTTGTTTGTCGAGAGAGGACTTTGCTTCTCAATTGCCTACTCAGTCCGAAGTAGCACCTGTTGGCAAGAGTTATCCTGCGTTGGATTTCTAGGCTGACATTGTTGGTGCTGTTTACGCTGGTTCCAAGATAGACGAAATTATCTACGACTTCGAAGTTGCAACTGACAACAGCGACGTGGGAGCCAAGTGGCACGACGACTGTTTGTTTGATGACAGGGAATATTTCGTCTTGCCCTCGTTCACTGCCAGACCCATTTCTTTTGCTTCCTTGTCCAGTCTGGAGAAAGCAGAACTAACGGCGCGGGTGTTGAGCCAGCAGATATACACTCTTATAGAAGATGGTACCTCCTCTATTTAGTTCTGCAGCTCGAATTATTCTCTCCAGAAGTTGGTTGAAGAAGTCGCACGATAGGGAATCACCTTGTCTGAAACCTCGTTTGGTATCGAACGGCTCGGAGAGGTTCTTCCCGATTCTGACGGAGCTTTTGGTGTTGCTCAACGTCAGTTTACACAGCCGTATTAGTTTTGCGGGGATACCAAATTCAGACATCGCGGCATAAAGGCAGCTCCCTTTCGTGCTGTCGAAAGCAGCTTTGAAATCGACGAAGAGGTGGTGTGTGTCGATTCTTCTTTCACGGGTCTTTTCCAAGATTTGGCGCATGGTGAATATCTGGTCGGTTGTTGTTTTTCAAGGTCTGAAGCCACACTGATAAGGTCCAATCAGTTTGTTGACGGTGGGCTTTAATCTTTCACACAATACGCTCGATAGAACCTTATATACGATGTTGAGGAGGCTAATCCCACGGTAGTTGGCGCAGATTGTGGGGTCACCTGTTTTATGGATTGGGCATAGCACACTTAAATTCCAATCGTTGGGCATGCTTTCGTCCGACCATATTTTACAAAGAAGCTGATGCATGCTCCTTATCAGTTCTTCGTCGCCGTGTTTGAATAGCTCGGCCGGCAATCCATCGGCCCTCGCCGCTTTGTTGTTCTTCAGGCGGGCAATTGCTATTCGAACTTCTTCATGGACGGGTAATGGAACGTCTGCTCCATCGTCATCGATTGGGGAACCGGGTTCGCCTTCTCCTGGCGTTGTGCATTCACTGCCATTCAGCAGACTGGAGAAGTGTTCCCTCCATAATTTAAGTATGCTCTGGGCATCGGTCACTAGATCACCTTTGGGGGGTCTACAAGAGTATGCTCCGGTCTTGAAACCTATTTAAGCCGCCGCATTTTTTCGTAGAATTTTCGAGTATTACCCCTGTTGGCCAGCTTATCAAGCTCTTTGTACTCACGCACTTCAGCCTCTTTCTTTTTCTGTGTGCAAATGCGTCTCGCTTCCCTTTTCAACTCTCAGTATCTATCCCATCCCGCACGTGTTGTGGTCGATCGTAACGTTGCGAGGTAGGCAGCCTGTTTTCTCTCCGCTGCGACACGGCACTCCTCGTCGTACCAGCAATGGTTTCGGTTGCAGCTGTACGTAAGGAGTTTGAAATGCCGTCCCACAGTTCCCTTATACCGAGTTGTTGATGAGTGCTCTCAGAGAGCAGGAGTGCAAGCCGAGTAGAAAATCGTTCGGCTGTCTTTTGTGATTGCAGCTTCTCGACGTCGAACCTTCCTTGTGTTTATTGGCGTGCGTTTTTTGCTGCACAGAGGCGGGTGCGAATCTTGGCTGCAACAAGATAGTGGTCCGAGTCGATGTTAGGACCTCGGAGCGCACGCACATCTAAAACACTGGAGACGTGTCTTCCATCTGTCACAACATGATCGATCTGGTTGGTAGTTTTTCGATCCGGAGACAGCCAGGTAGCTTGATGAATCGTTTTATGCTGGAATCTAGTACTACAAATAACAATATTTCGGGCAACGGCGAAGTCGATCAGCCTCAAGCCACTTGGGGATGTTTCCTCGTGGAGGCTGAATTTACCGACCGTAGTGCCAAAGATACCTTCTTTACCCACCCTGGCGTTAAAGTCGCCAAGCACGATTTTGACATCGTGGCGGGGGCAGCTCTCATAAGCGCGCTCCAAGCGCTCATAGAAGGCATCTTTGGTCACATCGTCCTTCTCTTCCGCCGGGGAGTGGGCGCAAATCAGCTATATGTTGAAGAACCTCGCTTTGATGCGGATTGTGGCTAGACGTTCATTCACCGGAGTGAATGATAGTACTCGGCAACGGAGTCTCTCTCCCACCACGAATCCAACACCAAACTTGCGCTCCTTTATATGGCCACTGTAGTAACTGTCACAAGGACCTACTCGTCTCTGTCCTTGCCCCGTCCATCGCATTTCTTGGACGGCGGTGATGTCAGCCTTTATTTTTGCGAGGACATCAACCAGCTGGGCAGCGGCACCTTCCCAATTAAGGGTCCGGACATTCCAGGTGCATGCCCTCAAATCGTAGTCCTTATTCCGTTTGCCATGGTCGTCATCAAAAGGGGGGTCTCTCATCCGAGGCTGTGTTTTATTTTTCATTGGTATTGTTTTTTACGTGGCGGGTCCCAAGCCCAGCGCACAACCCTATGTAGGGAATGTTTCGCCTTCTCACATTAGCTCGCCTTCGAACGGATGTTCTTAGGCTACCCAGAGGATACTTGGTCAAAGACCGGAAGTAGTGAGCTGCTTGAGCCATGTGTAACAGAATCGTTTCTGGCCACTCCCAAGTGAATGGCGATCAGAGAACTTTCCTCACTTGCGTGAACTTCTACACATGACTCCATCCTCCAGAAGTTGCTAAGGAGAGTATTATAGTTTTGTTCACACAACGGTTGTTTGTAAGTCCTAAAACTATGTCTACCAAACTCTATAGAGTCGTTTCCTTCAGACATTCCCATATACAGTTCAAAAATGGACGAAATCGGATAATAACCACGCCCACCTCCCATACAAAGGTTATGTTGAAAATCACTAAAAGTGCGTTAACCGACTAACAAAAAACGTCAGAAACACTAAATTTTACGGAAGAAATTGCAGAAGGAAGCTGCACCCAGGCTTTTTTTAAAAATTGAAATTGGGCGTGGCGTCGCCCACTTATGAACCAAAAACCATATCTCAGGAACTACTCTACCGATTTCAATGAAATTCGGTATGATGGGTTGCCAAAAAAATTTTGCGGTTTTATTATTGAATTTTTTTTTTATTGAAATTGAAATGAATTTTTGATGACTCATGCCCAGCAATTGACCGATGCTACGGCTGCTACTATGCCGGTCGCAATTTTCGACGACAGGCCTTCCGGAGCGTGGCGCATCTTCGAACACCTCTACACCAGAACGAAAACGTTGAAACCATCGTTGTGCGGTGGAAATGGAAACTGTATCGGGTCCATAAACTGCACAAATTTTATTGGCGGCTTGAGATGTATTTTTGCCTTTATCGTAGTAGTACTGTAAAATATGCCGTATTTTCTCTTTATTTTGCTCCATGTTTGTGACGCTATAACTCACGAACGACTTAAAAGAAACGACAATCAGTCAAACACGTGTTAGCGCGTGAAATGAGCTTTCCAAAAAGGTATAGCATGACCCGATGCGACGAATAAAACTAGAACTACGCGCTTTCAGCGCCAACTAGCGGAAATACCGCAAGACTTTTTTGACAACCTATTATAATATTTTCTTAACACCCTGATAACATGTACGAAATATGGGTGAAATCGGTTAACAACCACGCCTTTTTCCAATATAAAGCTATTTTGAATTCCATCTGAAGCCTTCTCTGTATAATATATAGTATACATTAGGAAATGAAATTACAATTCAATACTCAAAGTACACAAATTGATCTAATCTAATTAATTTTACAGCAAAATAAAAAATATGTAAATGACGGATAATGAAATCTCGATTATCACTCTATCATGCGAGAGTATAAAATGATCGGTGACACCCGAACTTAGCCCTTCCTTACTTGTTAAGTTTCGCGGAGTTGCTTATTGCTTTTTTGTTTGCTTAACCTGTTTGGTAGTTTAATTTTTCTTAAGACTTTGTTTTTTTTCTGTCACTTCACCAGAAAACCACTCTTTTCACATTTTTGTCACCTCACTGATATACATATTTGTACATACATATGTATGGATAAGCTATCTTTTTATTTTTTTGTTGTTCTGTTTGTTTGAGTCACTGGGTTTTATTTTGTTTTGTGTCACTGCACTTTCTTACCGAACTTTCTTTTGTTTTCTATTACCATTTATATTTAATTTATTTTATTTTTTTTTTTTAATTTAAGGTAAGGCTCGAAGGACCATGTTTAAAAGTATGCGAAATTTATGTTTAATAAAAATGAATTTTGTTTGTTTTTTGTGTTGGTATAAAATCTCATCAACGGAATTATAATATACATAAATGTTACATGATTTAATTTTAATAAAAAGAAGTGTCGACAAACGCGGCGGCGAGAATCCTGTTCCGACTTGTGGAGCTGGCGATCGAATTCTCGCGGTAGAGTAGCGGCGCAGTGTCTCAGCGAACGTTGATGTGCGGCTTGTGTTGATCGAATTGTAAGTCCCATCCTTTTTGTTAAGTGGGTATAAGTGTGCTTAACTCATTTAAACACACCGATTTTGATAAACTTAGCATCTGGGCAATTAAATTAATACTTAATAGACGGTCTGAGTTCAAAACTTTACGCACACGAGTCAAATTGTCGGTGTTTAATGAAGTCACAGGTCTCACAGCACAGTCTTCATCAGCGACCTCTTCCCGCGTATCCCTGCTTTATCGAACGCTGCATTTTCGGCTTGCACCACTCACAGAAACAGTCCAACGCTACGAGGATCGTTCTCTCACAGGATTGTTTCTGGTTAAGGCTATCTGAACTATCTGAGCGTTTACGACGGTAAGTGCTGTGGTGGTACTGTGCACTTTTCGGAATCCATGCTGGTGGTTTGATAGGCTCAGGTGGTGAGTAAAGGTCGGGAATAGCAAGGCCTCAAGTGTCTTCACTACTGGGGAGAGGAGATTTATTGGACGATAGTTCTCCCCTTTGTTGGCGGGTTTCCCAGGAAATCTTCAAAATGTACCATCGTATTGCGTACGGCATGCACGATTCGTTATAGATGCCAGGTTTCTTATTCTGCAGAACTTGTAGAGCAGGCCGCCTAATACTAACTCCGAAGCTCCGCTGCTTTTAGCTTATAAATTTTCCTTGCGAAACCACCGATCGGTTAATTTTTTAATTGCATCAACTGTTGACCTGTTCCTGCGAAAACCAATACAGAGATTTTGGGCCAATCCTGACTTTTGCTTTTCAAGCTACTGTTCCAGGTGTATACATATAGTACTATCCGCTCCAATATTTTTCCATTCGTGTCAAGAATACATTGTGGTCGATACGAGCTTGGCACCCCGACTTGGTCATTTGGTTTCTGTATGAGAACCAGTCTCTCCCTCTTCCAGATTTTAGGGAATATGCCCTTTCGTAGACATTGCGTAAACAATTCTGCAAACGGAGCGGTATTGTGTCTAATTGCAGTCTTTTAGGTTTTGTTTGGTATTCCATCAAACCCTGATGCTTCGTTGTTGGCGAATCTTACCGCTGCTTCAGTGACTTTTTCTAGCAATAACTCACTGCTACAGTTTCCTCCATACAATATCTTTGTATATGTGGTTTGCGTGGCAAACAGGGTTTGTACCACAGCTTTAAATAATATGACCTTTGACCTAAACAAATTTCTTTTCTACATTGACTTTCTTCAACTTGTTTGCACAGATCTTTGATGTATTCGGCTTTGCTCTTATTAATGGCGTTTTGATTTCATTTTGCTTTCTCTTAAATCACTCGTTCAGTCTTGCGAACTCTGTCGATAGTCGTCATCACAGGCTTTTTTTTCTAAATACTCAGCCTGTCGTTCCGGGTCTGGCGCTTTATTAAGGTTTCCATCTAACATCAGCTTGATAATTCTTCATCTAGGGTTTCTACTTTCCAGCCTCTGCTTTGTGCCTTTGGTTGCTTAAATTTTTGGATATGGTTGTGATTACCGATTTCTATTAAGATGGTCATTGTATTTCGTATTTCTTCTTTACTGGCGTAGAAACCGAGTTAACAACAGCGCGCCCGTCGTTTCTTCTATTCGCAAGGTGGCGTCAAATGGAGATTCCAAGCGAAGTCAGGACTTCCTTCACCTGGTCTTTCCAACTAAGTGGAGGTCTTCCTCTTCCTCTGCTTCCCCCGGCGGGTACAGCGTCGAATACTTTCAGAGCTGGAGTGTTTTCGTCCATTCGGACGACATGACCTAGCCAGTGCAGCCGCTGTCTTTTAATTCGCTGAACTATGTCAATGTCGTCGTATATCTCATACAGCCGTGGCCAACGCCATGATATCAATATCATCAGTATGCGCCAACAACTGTACACTTTTATAGAAGATGGTGCCTTCTCTGTTTAGTTCTGAATCTCGAATTATTTTCTCCTGAATTAGGTTGAAGAAGTCCACGAAAAGGGAGTCGCCTTGTCTAAAACCTCGTTTGGTGTCTAACGGCTCGGAGATGTCCTTTCTGATCATGACGGAGCTTTTGGTGTTGTTCAACGTCAGTTTACATAACCGTATTATTTTTGCGGGGATACCATATTCAGTCATCGCGGCATAAAGGCAGCTTTGAAATCGACGAAGAGTTGGTGTGTGTCGATTCTCCTTTCACGGGTCTTTTCCAAAATTTCACTGCCATTCAGCAGACTGGAGAGTGTTCCCTCCATAATTTTATTATGCTCTGGGCATCAGTCACTAGATCACCTCTGGGGGTTCTTCAAGAGTATGCTCCAGTCTTGAAACCTTCTAATAGTCGCCGCATCTTTTCGTAGAAATTTCGTTAGGACCTCGAAGCGTACGCCCGTCTAAAGCTCTGGAGACATGTCCTCTGTCTACATATCACAATATTATCGATCTGGTTGGTGGTTTTTCGATCCGGAGACTTCTGTGGTATCAGTGATGGACATATCCTCCTTTGGTCCTTTTGGCGCTTCTTCATTCATTATTTTGTTCTTATATAGTAGAGTTCGTCGTTTGGCCTGTTTTTCGTTATGGGATCTTTTTGGCTTTATATCCGTGGTTGCGGGCATGTTTAATATGTTCTTTTCTTTCATTTTGTGAAGCCTCCTCTTGAGCTCTGTCATACAGCATTGCTATGTTGCTTAGCAGATCCTTTAAGTTGTTGTTGATGGTGTTGTGGTGGTCTCTGACAACTTCTCAATTCCCTCTCGTAGTTCCGTCATGTGTTCTGCAAGTGATTGTACCACTTTGGCCTGCGACGTCCTTTTTTGTAACGCTAGTGACGACGACCTTGCCCACGTTGGTTTCTACACACTAAGGACTTTTGTGGCCGATCTACTTATATATTCTTGGGGCACGCTTAGAGGAATATATATCTATACTCGGTGTTCTTTGGGACCGGTCTGCCTGTGGAGCTTTGCTTGTTGCGTTGCTCATTGTGGCGTAAATCTTGCTTCTATTGTTGTTGTTATTTCATGTTTTGGTTTCCATTCTTTTCTTTTTGTCACGGCTGACACTTCGGCAGAACAAGTTCACATCACATTATCCACCTGAACAACAGAGAAGTCATTATTAGAATTTCAAAAACTCCCAGTGCGCCACGTTATGTACCGGTTAAAATATCTTAACAGCCGTATCTAACAAGGTGAACAGGCGTCTCCATATTGCATTATGAGTTCGTCGTGCCTGTTTTCTTTTTTACTGTTCATCATGCTAGTGCATGATTTAGATACCTGTTTCTTCAGTTTCAGCGGATCAGTCAGCTTTTTACCGCATCCTCCGCTCCTGTCGCTCATCGTCGGGAACTGTTCATTCGTTTTAACTTATTTCGCAACTGACCTGCTATTACAAGCCGTTCTGGTATCCGTGGCAAATCAATCGGTTACTTAGAGCCCATCTAGGGTGTCCAAATTCGATAGAACAGACCACTCCATCTGGCAGCCTTTCTCTGAGTGCGTGCGTCTAAACTCATTGAAGGATGCGACTTACGCGCAGGCGCCCTCAGTAGCAACGATGACCCAAGCGGTCGACGAAAGCGATATCGCAGGGGCACAATCCACAACTCCAGACGGAGCAATATTCCCGCAATGAACAAACTCGATTCGTGGGTTAAAAGTTCGCTGCTAAAACCGTTTTTATGCACAGGAGTCTCCAACACCGGGACATACACCGGCACCCGTAGGGAAGTCCTGTCGACGTATACAATCAACAACAAGACAACAACAACAAGAAGACAACGAACAATATTGTAAACAGGTTTCCAATCTTCAGCTCTCTATAAATATCTTAATATTGTAGATATATAGTACAGGATCATTAGAAGAATCAACACTATCCTAACCAATTTTACGACAGTTTTACTGGCCAAAATCGCCACAAAGCTTTAGTCTATCGTGTATGTATGGTTTTTTTTTCTTCCGGGTCTACCATGATGTCCGTAGATTCGGTACATCGAGCCATTTGGGCCAATACTTGCACCAATCCATCCATATGCTACTGTGTGCAAATGAGTCATAAAGATTTTCGAAATTGGAAGAAATTTGCGGATTTGTCAATTTATTAAAAATGAAATTAAACTTTTTTAATTTGAATTGCTCCATTTGAAAAAACAACTATATAACAAACTAATATCGGGTGATTTTTTTGAGGTTAGGATTTTCATGCATTAGTATTTGACAGATCACGTGGGATTTCAGACATGGTGTCAAAGAGAAAGATGCTCAGTATGCTTTGACATTTCATCATGAATAGACTTACTAACGAGCAACGCTTGCAAATCATTGAATTTTATTACCAAAATCAGTGTTCGGTTCGAAATGTGTTTCGCGCTTTACGTCCGATTTATGGTCTACATAATCGACCAAGTGAGCAAACAATTAATGCGATTGTGACCAAGTTTCGCACTCAGTTTACTTTATTGGACATTAAACCAACCACACGAATGCGTACAGTGCGTACAGAAGAGAATATTGCGTCTGTTTCTGAGAGTGTGGCTGAAGACCGTGAAATGTCGATTCGTCGCCGTTCGCAGCAATTGGGTTTGTGTTATTCGACCACATGGAAGATTTTACGCAAAGATCTTGGTGTAAAACCGTATAAAATACAGCTCGTGCAAGAACTGAAGCCGAACGATCTGCCACAACGTCGAATTTTCAGTGAATGGGCCCTAGAAAAGTTGGCAGAAAATCCGCTTTTTTATCGACAAATTTTGTTCAGCGATGAGGCTCATTTCTGGTTGAATGGCTACGTAAATAAGCAAAATTGCCGCATTTGGGGTGAAGAGCAACCAGAAGCCGTTCAAGAACTGCCCATGCATTCCGAAAAATGCACTGTTTGGTGTGGTTTGTACGCTGGTGGAATCATTGGACCGTATTTTTTCAAAGATGCTGTTGGACGCAACGTTACGGTGAATGGCGATCGCTATCGTTCGATGCTAACAAACTTTTTGTTGCCAAAAATGGAAGAACTGAACTTGGTTGACATGTGGTTTCAACAAGATGGCGCTACATGCCACACAGCTCGCGATTCTATGGCCATTTTGAGGGAAAACTTCGGAGAACAATTCATCTCAAGAAATGGACCCGTAAGTTGGCCACCAAGATCATGCGATTTAACGCCTTTAGACTATTTTTTGTGGGGCTACGTCAAGTCTAAAGTCTACAGAAATAAGCCAGCAACTATTCCAGCTTTGGAAGACAACATTTCCGAAGAAATTCGGGCTATTCCGGCCGAAATGCTCGAAAAAGTTGCCCAAAATTGGACTTTCCGAATGGACCACCTAAGACGCAGCCGCGGTCAACATTTAAATGAAATTATCTTCAAAAAGTAAATGTCATGAACCAATCTAACGTTTCAAATAAAGAACCGATGAGATTTTGCAAATTTTATGCGTTTTTTTTTAAAAAAAGTTATCAAGCTCTTAAAAAATCACCCGATATTTTGATAATTTTAATACTCAAAGCATACAAGAATTTAATATTAATAAAAGTGCTAAAATATACAAAACCCTTTATGCATTTCAAATTTAATGACCAAAAGAAACTTTGCATCAAAGAAAGTACCCCAAATAAATATCATATGAGGTACCTAAATTTAAAACATTCAATACATATAAAATATGTGTTAAATGAATCCAATAAAGAGTATTTGTTAAATTTAACATTATCTATTTTTCTTTATTGGCGTAGAATTCGCTTTCGCGGTTATAGCTTTCGCGGTTATAGGCGAGTTAACAACAACGCGCCAGTCGTTTCTTATTTTTTGCAATGTATCGCTACTTGCAGATTTCAAGCCTTCTCCACCTGGTCTTTCCAACGGAGTGTAGGTCTTCCTCTTCCTATGCTTCCCCCGGCAGGCACTCTGCCTCGAATACTTTCGAGGCTAGGTAATGTCATCCGAAGTAGCACCTGTTGGCAAGAGATATTCTGCGTTGGATTTCCAGACTGACATTGTTGGTGGTGTTGATACTGGTTTTAAGATAGACGAAATTATCTCCGAGTTCAATGTTATGACTCAACAGTGACGTGAAAGTCAAGTCGCGAGTGCAACGACTTTTCGTTTGATGACAGGAGATATTTCGTCTTGCACTTGTTCACCACCAGTTCCATTTGCTTCGCTCCTTATCTATTCTGGAGAAAGCAGTACAAACGGGGCGATGGTTAAGGCCAATGATATCAATAATCGACGTACGCCAGCAGCTGTGTAGTCTTATAGAATATGGTACTTTCTCTGTTTAGTTTGATCGATTGATTAATATGAGGAATGCACCGCGACCTTTGGTCTATTGTGCCCTCTCCTAACTTACATAGACTCACCTAGCCCCAGCGTATCGATGAAGTTCAATAGACTTCTGGGCGCTAGTGAGGCTATGCGATCCCTATCCGGAAACATTGATCCGAGGGCCTTAGTCCTGCGTCTACAGACCGCTGTGCAGTCAATCAGCAGGTGCTCCAGGGTTTCAGGCTCCAAGTCGCAGAACCGGCAGTTAATGCGAGAGGATAGGCCCATGTTGTACAGGTGCCTATTCAACTTGCAGTGGCCGGTATACCATGCGACCAGTAGCCTGAGTTTGTTCCTGGGGAGGTTTATTATAACCTTGAACCTGCTCAGATTGTATCCTCCCATTAGCAGCTTGGCATGTCTCATACCACGCGTTTGCCGCCAATGCTCCTCTCTGCCCACTCCTTCTTCCCTGCGAAGTAGCTTCTTTATGGTATGTGGACCTACCCCAATAAAGGGTTCTGGTCCCACCATCTTGGTGGAGGCTGCGGAGCGGGCTAGCTCATCCGCCAGTTCATTACCGGCTATACCGCTGTGACCAGGCACCCAGATTAGGTGTACCTGGTTACGTTCTGCAAGGCTGTTCAGCCTCTCCCTGCACTCTTGCACTAATAGCGATTTGATTTCGTAAGAAGAGATCGCTTTTAGTGCCGCTTGACTATCGCTGAGAATGGCTATTCTCTCATTGCGATAGTTGCGACGGAGGTTTATTTCTATACACCGACTTATGGCAAAAACTTCTGCCTAAAAAATGCTTGGGAACTCTCCCATGGGTATGGAGAGCTTAGTGCGTGGGCTCGCGATCCCCGCACCGATTCCCTCCGACATTTTCGACCCGTCGGTGTACCACCTTAGCGTACTATTCCTCAGCATCAGTTCGAGATTGGAATCATTCCACTCGTCTTTGCTGCCGAGGGTGACCTTAAACTTCTTCTTGAAGTTAACTGTTTTGGTAGTGCTGTCCCTCGGGAGGAGGGCTGATGGTACATCGCCACTTATCTTTTCCATCCTCTGGGACGAGATTACCCTACCTTTGCCCCACCCCTCTGCCGTTATTTGCAGAATTGTGTGCTTGGCTACCTGACCGATAACCAAATGAAGCGGAGTAAGCTCCGTCAGAACCTCCAGTGCTGCCGTTGGACAGGTGCGCATTGCCCCCGTCATGCAGACACAGGCTAGCCGCTTCAGCTTCGATTGCTTGGTCTTAAACGAAGTCTGCGACGCTATTGAGGCCCAGGCCACCGCCCCGTATGTGATTATTGGTCGCACTATCATGGTGTACAACCACCTGAGGATCCTTGGCTTACAGCCCCAGGACTTGCCCGCCAGCCGGTTGCACACCATTAAAGCTTTTGTTGCCTTGACCAGGGTCAGGTTTACATGCTGATTCCACCGCAAAGTAGAATCTAGCATCAAATCTAGGTATTTGACACTGCCGGTCATTCTTATCTCTCTGCCCCCAA
The DNA here is from genome assembly GCF_024586455.1 of Bactrocera neohumeralis. Lineage (NCBI taxonomy): Eukaryota > Metazoa > Arthropoda > Insecta > Diptera > Tephritidae > Bactrocera > Bactrocera neohumeralis. Next base: position 9,589,460 of record NW_026089623.1, on the reverse strand, counting down.
GTGTAAGATTCCTGAGACCGGGTAAGGACCTGCGTCTCGTAAACGAGACTACGGTCGTCTTGGAGGGATTGATGTTTAATTCAACCTCTTTACACCACATCTTCGCCAGGTTTAGACCTCTTTGTATTAGGTCACAGAGAGTGTCTTCGTATTTGCCTCTTGCTTTAATTACAATGTCGTCCGCATACCCTTGGCAGCGGATCCCATTGTTCGTTAGCAATACTAACAGCTCGTCTACAACTAGACTCCATAGCAGGGGTGATAACACACCTCCCTGTGGGCAGCCTCTTGTTGTGCCAAGACGAATCCTCTTGTCACCTACTGTGGTCTCAGCAACTCTGGTTCGCAATACAGATTCAATCCATCTGCGCACCGGTGCTGCCACATTCCTTCTCTCCAGTGCCTTGGCTACACTTTACACTACACACATGAGACGTGTTGTCAAAGGCACCTTCGATGTCCAAGAACGCGCAAAGCATCACCTCTCCATGCTCCAGTGAATTCTCTATTTCAGAGGTTATCTGGTACAGAGCAGTGTTAGTGGATCTACCCGCTCTGTAGGCGTGCTGAGCCGCATGCAGGGATGCTCTCTTCAGCACTGTCGACCTTATTTCATGGTCCACGATCTTCTCCATGGTTTCTAGTAGGAAAGACGTAAACTGATTGGCCTGAAGGATTTCGCCAATGAGTAGTCTTTCCTGCCCACCTTAGGTATGAAGATCACCTTCGATGTTTTCCATACTTCAGGGATATACGCCAATTCGAGGCTTTCCCTCAGTAGCCGAATCAGGTGAGGCAGCAAATGCTGCTCCCCCTGCTGTAACAGCGCTGGAAAAATACCATCCACTCCCGGAGACTTGAATCTCTCAAACGAGCCCATTGCCCACCGGATCGAGTCCGTCGTAAAAAGCCGTTTGGCGATGCTCCAATCCTCGCGGGATGGCCTGTGTTCGATCACTGGTCTTCCCGAACCGTCTCCGGGAAGTGCGCCCGCAGAAGCTCCGTAGCTCTGTCCTCTGCGCTGGTCGTGAATGTCCCATCTCGTCTTTTGATTGCTACTACTGCGTCGTTTGTGCCTCTGGCCAGAGCTTTATGCAGCCGGGCCGCCTCTGGCGTTGCGGTAACGTTCTTGCAGAATCTCCTGAAGCTAGCCTGCTTTGCAGACCTGATCTCCTTATTGTATAAAGTGAGATAGCTCCTATATTCCTCCCAGACCCCCGTACGTTTCGCTTTGATGAATAGTCTGCGTACTTTTTTCCGGAGGTCTGATAGTTTCCTTGACCACCAGGGACTGTTTCGCCTGCCTGTGGTCACTTGCAGGGGGCAGCTGCCATGATAAGCGTTAATGACAGACTCGTTTAGCTTAGATAGCCTAATCTCCAAGCCTGGGCCTGACACGCTGTTATCAGTCTGCTCCCCCCTGCCCAATTCCTCACCTAGTATAACCCTGAAGGCATCCCAGTTCACCTTCCGAGGGTTGCGTCTGGGGGGGAGTTTCCTGACCTCTGCCTTTAGCGTGAACCTTAAAATCCTGTGGTCTGACATGGAGGGCTCCGTAGAGACTCTCCATTGCGAGACGCAATCCATTTGCAGGCTCATTGCTCAAGGTGAGGTCCAGCACCTCCCTCCTGTTTATAGTTATGAATGTGGGTTCATACCCTACATTCTCAATCGCTAAATTACTGCCTACAACATATTCTAACAGGGACTCACCGCTCACGTTGCAGTCGGTGCTGCCCCATTCTGTGTGGTGAGCGTTCGCATCGCAGCCGATGATGAGGGGGAGCTTGTGCAGTCTGCAGTGCTCTACCAGCCTTTCCACCGCCTCCGGGGGTGCCGTTGCTGTCTCCCCCGGAAAGTATGCTGAAGCCAGGACGAAGTCTTTGCCCTCAGTGTCCCTGGCCTGCACCGCCACCAAGTCCTGTGTCAGAAACTCTGAAATGCAAAAGAAATCAATATTACTTCTGACAACTATACACGTCCTAGGTCTCTCGCTAGAGAGGTCCCAGATTACCTTATTTGCCTCCGTCTTGAGGCCCTTTATCTCTCCCTTATAGACCCAAGACTCTTGGATCAGCAGTGCGCCCAGTTTCTCCGCAGTGAACCTGCTTGGAATGACAGCTGAGGCTGCCGCCGCATGATGCAGGTTCACTTGAGCAATTTCCATGATGTCGGCCATCATAGAGTGGGCTCGAGGAGAGAGAGATCCTCTACCCCGCCGTCAACCGCACTGCTATCCATTGGGCCTCCTAGTCCGTCTAGGAGCTCCTGCGTTGAGGGAAGCTCCGTGTTCCGGCCATCTGCGGGGACGTCAGTGGTCGTTGCTGGCCCTGCCTGTCCTGACTTACTCCCGCAGGGCTGCTCCGACAACTCGTCCACTTCCATTTTTGTTTCCTCCGCGGACTCCGGCACTGCCTGGTCATCGACGCCCTTGTCCTGTAGAGTCGCAGGCGTTTTTGCTTCCTTGCTCGCGGTGTCAGCAGGCTTGTAGGGCCGCATGACGACCGTGCTATACCTGTAGAACAGGCGGAAGCTCGCGGCCCGGACATACTTATACGACTCGTCGTTGATGTATAGGTGTAACCTCCATCCCTCAATGTCACCTAGCTTCTCCTTTTTGCTGCCTGCAACATACCAGGACGAGATACAGAGTCCCCGGTTCTGGTTCCTCACCAGGTTCAGGGCGTGCTCGTATGTGCTGTCCCCGCTCCGAGGGAGGTGCATGATTGGCACATCTTCCACCCTCTTCACGCAGAGGACAGGGCCCGTCCAGCTTCCCAGCTTTGGAGCGTGTTCGCTCAGCCAGTCGGCGGACGACTCGTCCAGGCAGTCTACCTGCATCGTACCTCCCCTGAAGTCGATGCCCAGGAAGGACGCCGTGTAGTCCTCTCCTATGGACGTCTCGTCCATCAGGATGTCCTGAAGCACGGTGAGCTCATCCGGTTTCAGCGACTCCGCCGGGTATTTGGAAGGCAGAACAGCCATGCGGACGCCTCTGACAGCATCCGCATATCCGCGCCGCCCCTCCTCCACCCGGTGAGGAGCCGGTCCAGATGGTTGGCCCCCGGCTGCCTTTGTATCTGTGCCTCGCACCCTTTTACATCGGGGGGGGTTCCTGCGGCGTGATTTGGCCGCTCTTCCTTTTTCCTGCTTGGGCGTACGTGCCCGCGGGCAGTGCCCTGCTGTCGCCCCGCCTTACGGTCCGAGCTATGCTGACCGGGCCACGGTTGCTGTTACCGCTGCCTTGCGCGCGAGTTAAGTGTGTAGAGCCAAGATTAAATAAAAACACAAAGTTGTTATAATTAACTGCACTCTACTTTATTGGTTCTTCTGAACTAAACTTGAAATGTCGATGTCACTGCTATTTATAATAATCAAATTGTTCAGCTGCTAAGCTGTTATACGATAACTTATTGTTTATTTGTTTGTGTACAAATTCTGCATATGCAGAATTTACTGGTCAATGCTCGAAAAGTAATATAAACAATAATAAAGTGAACGACCCTTATGCAAACATATTGCTTAAGTGTCGTTCTGTACATAAATAGTGTAAGTGTCGCTACAAAGTAATAAGCGACAATAATTAAAACTGCTGTTTATGCTTAATCGGCATATTTCGTTTTTGATTGTTTATATGTATTTTCCTGCATTGGCTTTTTAATTGTGGAGGCTAAGCCTTAGCTGTGGTTTTGGAGTTGGAGCTGCCGTCGTTGTTACTGACGTAACTCCTCCTTCCCTTGATTGAAAATTCTCCCGAATTTTTATTCTAAGTATTGAGAATTTTTTGTATATGTGGACAATAGCACTCACAGTGATAATTATTATCAATAATATGATTACAAAAGTTATAATGATTGATGTTGAGTGAATATTTTTATCGAATTTTAATTCTTTGATATTTTTGATGTTGTCTATTTCATTCAAGACTATTTCGTGTAATGATAAGGTTAATTTTGTATTATTGTACATAAATGTGGGTAATTTAACGAAGCTATTTTTAAATGTTTTATCATAGTTGGAAAAAATTACATTATTTATTTCTATTTTACAATTACTAAAAATTATTAAATTATTATTATTTAATGTTACATTTCGTTCATCACAAGTATTTATTAATTTTGTGTTATTTATGTTTTTTGCAAGAATGACACCAAGTTCGAGTTCTTTTATTTCTGCTTTTACATTTTTGATTTTTGGACATACATTATTGTTGAAAATACAAAGATTTGTTTTTCTTAGCTTATTTACATTAGGATTATTGAAGTAATCATATGTATTATTATTGTAATATACAATTTCTGTTTCTTGAAAGTTAATTTCAAACTTATTATTGTCTGCAAGTGGTGATAGAAAATATCTCTTTACATTTACAATTGTTTTGGGTATTTTTATTAAAAACAAAATTTTATTACTTTTAAATTTTGCTACGCCTAATTTAATATTTTGCAATTTATAGAAATCGATTTCTAAAGTTTGTATTTCTTCTGATGTTAGTATATTATTGACCATAATATTGCTATTTGCAGCAATGATATTGTTTTGAATATGTTCAATATTATCATTTAAAATTTTTATTTTTAACATAATATCCATATAAAATAAATGTGAAAGAATATCATTGTTAGACTGATCTATGCTATTAAATTTTTCTGTAATTTTTTTGCCTATCCAATTCAATTGTTTTAGCTAGTTTTCTCATAGTTTCGTTGAAATTATTATTTATCAGTATATTGTTATTAAAAGCTTCTATCATGTTGTGGTTATTCTCATCTATTGTACTTATATGATTTTCTATTTCGGATCTGTCCTCATCATCCATGGTACCAGCTATCCATTTGAGACCTGAACCTACGATGTTGAGTAGACCTCTTTTATTTTTGTTTATCTGGAGGGTATGTAGTCTAGTCCTAGCTTTCTTTATTTCTGATAAGAGAAGTTCCTTATTATCTATTATTTTAAGTTGTTCTACGTTTTCTTGGAGGTTTTCTATTGTCTTTTCGATTTCAGTAAGATCTATAATATGTAGTATAGTTGTATAGTCCGCAATTAGTTGTACATCAGTTAATTTTATTTCGACATATCCATTATGGTTTTCGTTGATGGGTTGGATTATTAATGTTGACATTACTAGTGGTATTATCATCAGGATTAATATACCTGTTGATGTCCATTGCCCCTGAAAATTTATTTTTTCTTTTAATGTTGCTTGGGTATATGTTTTCTAGTTTTAATTTTTTGTAACGAGGCTCATATTTATGCCTAAGTGCTTTGTAATTTTTTACATAACCTTCGTGATTATTTTGTACGAATTCCTCCCTATTTTCATTTCTTTTTTCTATAATTTTGTTTTTTGCTTCTAATATTCTGTTTTTAATTAGAGTTTTTTCTATCTTTCCCTCTACTATGTCTAAGGGTGTTGTTTTTATTGTGGAATGTATGGATTTATTGTACCACTCGATACACTTGTATACCCTTTCTTGTGTTGACCATTGAGAATTTTGTGTTTCAAGTGTTCTAAATTTTTCGGATAATGTGCTGTGCAACCTTTCTACGTCTGCATTCCCGGTATGGTTGTTTGGTTTCGTAAAATGTACTTCAATATCTTCTGACTTTAGGAAATCTTTGACATTTATTGAGTTGAACTCGTTATCAGTAATTATTTTTTTTGGTTTACTTCTCATTGAAAAGTACATTCTAATTTTTTCTATAATTGTGTTACTATTTCTGTCTTCTAAATGTATGGCTGTTGCATGTTTCGAAAACTTATCAATGAATGTGATAAAGCTATGTTTCTTTATAGTGTAAACATCCATATGTAAAATTTCATTTACATCAAATGGTGTTTCTGTGATATTAAATTTTGCTTTAATAGGGTTCCTACTGTATTTTGATCTGTTGCAAATATCACAATTATTTATATATTTTTGCACGAAAACTTTGAGGTTTTTGTAGTAAAGTTTTGTTTTGATACCTTCATAATTTTCTGTTATTCCTGCATGTCCTGTTTCATTAATATGATATTTAGCAATTTGTTTAAATAATTCATCTTCACTGCAAACTTCTTTCGCGTTAAAGCTACATTTATAAAATTTTATTTCAGTGTTAAATAACTCTACTAACTTGGATTGAACCTGCTTGTATAAATTATCGGGAAGTTCGGTATATATTCCTACCCTTTTCGACTTTATATGTTGTCTAAACAAATCGGCCATATAATTAGTCTCAATATCATTTGAATTTATATATATTTTGATTTTACCGTTTGCTACTTTCGTGTCTTGCGTTTTATTATTTGTAATTATAATTTGAGTTGCAAATCTGTTAACTACTGTATTGAGTGGTGTAAAATTTTGATAGGTGGTGTTATCTTCTTCAACGTTTTCGGTATTTAATATGTTGCCTGATTGACTATTTATTCGGCTCATAAAATCGGCTACTTTATTTTCCTTACCCTTTATGTAGTTAATATGTATGTTATATTCGCCAAGTTTCAAGAGCCACCTTTGGAGTCTTGGGTTAATATCTTTTCCTTTCGTCTTTGTGTGCAACCAAACAAGTGGTTGATGGTCTGTTAAGAGTTCAAATGGTTTGCCATATAAATATGGTCGGAAATAGTTGACTGACCAGACGATAGCAAGCAATTCTTTTTCGATTGCAGCATAATGTTTTTCGTGGTCGTTTAAGGTTCTACTAGCGTAAGCGATGGGGTGATTTTCTTGAGAAAGGACTGCTCCTATTGCATTATCACTAGCATCTGTTGTTAGTTTAAAATTTTTAGACCAGTCTGGGTATTTCAAAATCGGAGGGTTAATGAGCATTTTTTTCAATTTTTCGAATGCATCTATATATTGAGTATCTTTTATATTAATTGTGGTATTTTTCTTTAGGTACTTTGTAAGTCCGTGGGCTACTTTAGCATAATCCTTTATGAATTTTCTATAGTAGCCTGTTATACCTAAGAATGATTTTATTTGTTTTTGAGTGTGGGGAAGCTTTAGCTTTTGAATGGCTTCAACTTTTGTTGAATTAGGTTTAATTCCTTCTGTGGTCAAAGTATGACCAAGATATTCAGTTTCTTTGCAAAAAAAATTGCATTTGTCTATTTGGATTTTAAGATTGAACTCCCTTAATTTTGCAAAAATTTGTTTTATGCTGTTCATATGCTCTTCTATGGAAGTGCTAAAAATGAGTATATCATCGAGATATACAACGCATATTTTGTTAATATATTCCCTAAGTACCGAGTTAATCAAACGTTGGAAGGTGGAAGGGGAATTCTTCAATCCAAATGGCATACGGATGAATTCGTAATGCCCGAAGGGGGTAGAAAAGGCAGTTTTCTTTTGATCGTTTTCATCCATTAATACTTGGTGAAATCCCTTCGCCAAGTCAATTGTTGAAAAGTAATTTGCTTTTCCTAATTTGTCTAATATATTCTCTATATTAGGAATAGGAAATTTATCATCGACTGTGATTTCGTTGAGTTTTCTATAATCTACAACAATACGCCATTTTTGTTTCCCTGAATTATCCGATTTTTTGGGGACTATCCAAATTGGGGAATTGTAAGGGGAAAAGCTTTCTTTAATAATGTTTTGCTCCAACATTTCATTCACCTGCCTTTTAATTTCTTCTTCGTGTATCTTTGGGTACCTGTATATTTTAGAATATACAGGTTTATTCGTATTTGTTATTATCTGGTGTTTTATATTATGTGTGTGGGTTAACTTTTCTCCTTCTCTGTAAAACATATTAGAATATTTTCGCAAAATCAAATCTATATATTTTTTCTCTTCCTCATTCATATCATCTCTATAGAGTTTTGATATACGTTTTCCAAATTTAAGGTTGAAGGTTCCAGTGTAGGGATTTTCGTATTTATGAATTTTATTTTATTGTTATTAATTTCAAGAAAATCTTCTTCAAGATTAATTTTTGCATTTAATGCTTTAAGTATATTTTGACCAATTAGTCCGTTGAAGTTTTTATTTCTGAATGACGTTACCTTCCAAGCCATTTTATTCGGGTCATTGAATTCTTGAGGTACTTCTGTTATAATTTCAAAGTCTACTTTTGTCTGTCCTGATAGTGTACTATATATGTTAGGTTTTACTAATTTAGTCCTTTTATATTCTTTTAACGAATGTTCGTCGATCAGGGTTGTCGTAGAACCGGTATCGATTAAACATTTAATTATATTTTTACCTATTGTTAAATTTACTATCGGTAACTGTTGTTCTCGCTGGTTAATTGAAAATTTACTTCACCAGTTTCTTCTGTATCGGTATTATTTTCTTGAAGATGAGCGACATTATTTTGGTTTCTACTTGTGTATATTGGATTTCTATATGCTCCTAAATTTCTTGAAAATTGTTGTTGTGTTTGGGGATTATCTTGCCTCGAATTATTGTTTTGGTTTTGAAACCGGTTAATTGTTTGCCTGCCTTGATAATTATTTTGATCTACTGGGTTGCGATTTGGCCTAAAATTATTGCTATTATTTGATTGTGTGTTGTTGCTATTTGTACTAATTTTATTCTGTACCAGACCACATTCCTCCAGACAATAATATGCTTCTCTAAGATTCCCTATGCTTCTACTATGTATTATGCTGGCTAGATGCACTGGCATGCTGCTCAAAAATGTTTTTAATATCATTGCCTCGTTTATTGCCGGAGAAAACTCTTTTGGTTTTCCCGGGTCTTGATAATATTTATTGTTTAATTTATCTAATATATTTTTAAGATAATAAAAAGATTGACTTACATTATAATTTCTTACGTTCAGCGCCTTGTGGTACAGTTGATGATACGATTCGCGAACTCCAAAATTCCTCAGGAGTTCTTGTTTTGTTTCTGTCCAGCTTGGATTGTCGAGGGCTCTAATTGCGTTAGCTGCTTCTCCTTGAATTTTTTTTTGGACGTGCCGCTTATAAAAATACTCCTCCACGTTGGCACCGGCAAACAAGTCGATGAAAAGTTCGACTTCATTAATAAATGATGTGACGTCGTATGTATTATCTCCTCGGAACTCCTGGATTCTTGCTGCAATCTTTTAGTGCTTCCGATAGTGGTAATTGAAAAGTTGGATTGTTATGTGACAAGTGACGTGTTGCAGCAGATGGAGTTTGATTTGCTGCAGCTTCTATTGACACTGCCGATGTGGTTGCTTGTTCTGTTTTATGTGTTTCCATTTTTTTTTTTTTTTTTTTGACTGCGTTCGACTGCCAGTTATATTTTAACTTTTAATTTAATTTTATTTTATTTTATTGGCGTTCGACTGCCAGTTATATTTTAACTTTTAATTTAATTTTATTTTATTTTATTTAAATTTCACTTGAACAGTTTAGCTTTTGTTCGTTTTAGTTACTTTTCTTGAGAGAAGTAACCCCGTGACTGCGCCAGTTAAGTGTGTAGAGCCAAGATTAAATAAAAACACAAAGTTGTTATAATTAACTGCACTCTACTTTATTGGTTCTTCTGAACTAAACTTGAAATGTCGATGTCACTGCTATTTATAATAATCAAATTGTTCAGCTGCTAAGCTGTTATACGATAACTTATTGTTTATTTGTTTGTGTACAAATTCTGCATATGCAGAATTTACTGGTCAATGCTCGAAAAGTAATATAAACAATAATAAAGTGAACGACCCTTATGCAAACATATTGCTTAAGTGTCGTTCTGTACATAAATAGTGTAAGTGTCGCTACAAAGTAATAAGCGACAATAATTAAAACTGCTGTTTATGCTTAATCGGCATATTTCGTTTTTGATTGTTTATATGTATTTTCCTGCATTGGCTTTTTAATTGTGGAGGCTAAGCCTTAGCTGTGGTTTTGGAGTTGGAGCTGCCGTCGTTGTTACTGACGTAACTCGCGCGCTGGCACGTTGCGGTCGTTTCCCTTTGCCGGAGACGCGTTGTTTCCTTGGCTCTTGCTCCTCGCTAGAGCCTCCGCTGCCTCCGGGGTTTTTCCATCACGGAGGTGCCGTAGGTACCACTTCATGGTGGAACCACTCATACCTTTTCTGTGCGGGTCGTCGCACCCGCCGGGTTGGCCAGCTTCTGGGAGGGGCGTTGCCCACCTCTTCTGCGCCTTCTCCTCCTTTTCCCTCTTGCGCCGTCAGGCTCTGCCTGATGCGACTCGCTCGAGGCCGACCCACTACACCTGCCGGCGGGGGTCTTGGTGACCTTAGTTTCTGCTGCAGCGGCACCAGACGTTACCACCAGGTGAGCTCCGCTGCAAGAGGGCACGTCGTCATCGTCCTCCCTGGTGTGCTCCTCAAACAGCGAACGCTCCTCTGGCGTAAGAGCGTCGAGGAAGCTAAACTTCAACCTAGCCCCTCGACCCCCCTTACCTTCCACTGCCTCGATCGCCTTCTCTTTTTCCACTACCGTTGTCCTTTGTCGTTGCCCTTGTCTGTCATCGAGTCCAGTGCTTATGTTTGTTTTGTTGTTGTTGCTGTTCATCTTTGTCTTTCGACCCTTGGCTCAAACAGAGTGAGCTGTCGGGTCTATGTTCTGTATGGGGAGCTGAAAGGTCCGCCACGCCAGAGCCCCTTGGCGCGGTAACGCCACCGTTACTTCCCAATTCAGCCCGGTGTTGGGAAGGCTCCGTTAGAATACAGCCACATTAACCTCCTGGCTGCAAAGTTCCAATGGGCATGGGAGTCGCATAACACCCTGGATTAGGAGGTGGTAGCTCTTAGTTAGCGCACGCATGCGGCATCCGACATCCCGCGTGATCCGTGCTTAACAGCACCAACCGCACAGGATTGGGGGGCGCCGAGTATGCCTTGCGCCTAAGCCCCTGCATCGCGACAAGGTGCCTACCATTCGCGGGAGCCTGTTTAGTTCTGCAGCTCGAATTATTTTCTCCAAAAGTAGGTTGAAGAAGTCAAACGAAAGGGACTCGCTTTGTCTGAAACCTCATTTAGTATCGAACGGCTCGGATCTGACGGAGCTTTTGGAGTTGCTCAACGTCAGTTTACAAAGCCGTATTAGTTCTGCGGGGATACCAAATTCAGACATCGCGACATAAAGACAAATCCTTTTCGTGCTGTCAAAGTCTCATTCGAGGCTGTAGATAAGTTTTCATTGGGAGCGATTTTACGTGTCGGGTCCCAAACCCAGAGCACAATCCTTAGGAAGAATGGTTCGCCTTCTCACTGTTGGTCGCCCTCAAACGGATGTTCCTTGGCTACCCAGAGGATACTTGGCCAAAGAACGGAAGTTGTGAGCTGCTTGAGCCATATGTAAAAGAACCGTTTCCGGCCACTCCCAAGTGAATGGTGATCAGAGGACTTTGCCTCCCTACTACACATGACTCCATCCTCTCTTTTTACTACTAATTCATTTTATGAAATAAGGTAGTATTTAAATTTTTGCTGGCTTGCTTGCTTGCTTGCTTTACCCAGCAATGTCTCACGCCAAATTCGAAAATAAAAACAAAAAAAAACACTCCTGGAAAATTTAAAAAGTAAAAATTCTTTCAAGCATATTTGCGTGCAGAGCATGCGTGTGCAAATTCAAACCTTGATTTAAACGCAAATTATTTACCAGGTTGTTGATTTTTTACAGGTATTTAAAAACGGTTCAGCTATCATTTATTATTTTGAAGATATATACACATATATTTTTCTAGTGTTAAGTCAGTGTCGACTGAGTTTCTTATAAAGTTTAATTATTAACATTAAAACTGAAGTGAAAAGTGAGCAATTTGGTCTATATTGGATTCATACCAAACATAATTCTGTGCATAACATACTCCTGTCACCAAATTTGGTGGACGTTCGGTCATTGTTTGCTATAACATCAAAATATCTTTCGAAGAAGATTGTAGGGCCGATAGGCCCATGGTGCAGAGAGGACCATCTACAGATGCTCCACTGGTTGCATCTGGCCGTGAACCTAGATTTGGTCTAGGCCATTCTAGTTACCAAAGTGGATATAATAAATTATTTACCCAGGTGAGTATTCCAATATATATTAAAAACAATTTTATTCAGAACCTTAAGATTTATGTATATGCTTTTTTTCGTTGTCATTGTTCTTCGTAATTACATTAGACAATGAGCTCACAATTCTAAAATTGGTTTTTAAAATGTTGTTTTTATAAACAGGAAACACTAATACAGGAATAAAACATTGTAGCAAAGTACTTTAAGTATGTAAAACACAGTACTGGCAAAAACTAAAGCACTATCTAGTACGTTTTTTAATATTGCGTATTTTCCTAAAATAAAGAAGCCAACAATAACTTCTTACATATATTATTACATTATGTATTTCTCTACAATGATAATTGTTATTATTTTCATAAGGTTCCTGAAAGTTTCACTTAAAATAGGTCATGATAGTAAAAATTCAAGGGACAAAGTTAAAGCATCTTCCTTGATTGTCAATAAATAGGTTTCTGTGCTAATATTTTGTATTCAATAATACTAAGCGTGTTTTGTATCTCCATCCCAATACTACAACTTAGAACGTTATGATATTACCTTGGAGGAGATTACACTTTGGCTGGAGATGTATTAAATATCATTACCTCGCTGGTACCACCGGTCTAAATGACATTATCTTTTTAATTCGTATCAAGATTTCTGTGAAATGTCGGTGTCCGATCTATTGTTACTGTCATCGTATCTTGCAATAATATGTGTCACTAAGATTTATCACATTGGTCCAATCAATTTCAGCTTTGGTGAATTTTGGTGAAATATTTCTTCTTAGTACTCTCACGTCACGAGTAGTTTTATTAGCTTCGGTATTTTCACCCTATATTTTGGGGTTAGAACAGTTTTTTGAACTGAAGAATATGAAAAATGAGTTACATAATACGTTCATATCGAGGCGTAGTAAAGCAAAGCGAAGCAAAATGTTGGGCTACTCTCGTCTTCTTACGCTCTGATAATTTTAAATATTTTTCAATCTTTTTCAAAGCGATAACTAGGCTATTTAAAGATATATTTCTCTTATCTTCTTCTTCTCTTTAATCTTTCACAAAGTACGCTCGATAGAACCTTATACGCGATGTTGAGGGGGCAATCGGGTTGGGGGGGGAATCGGGTGCGCTTTCTCCTGGCGTTATACTTTCACTGCCCTCCATAATTTTAGTATGCTTTGGGCATCAGTCACTAGATCACAAGAGTATGCTCCGGTCTTGAAACCTTCTGTTAGTCGCCGCATCTTTTCGTAGATATTTCGAGTTACCCTCTCGGCCAGCTTGACAAGCTCTTCGTACTTACGCATTTCGAGCTCTTTCTTTTTTTTCTGCGTCTGGTTTCCCTTTCAACTCTCGCTATCTATCCCATCTGGTGTTGTGGTCGGTTGTTGTTCTTTTGCATTTTCCGTAAACCAATGGTTTCGGTTGCAGCTGTACGTAAGGAGCTTGAAAGGCTGTAGGATGGCTATCTGTTGTGATTGCAGCTTCTCGACGTCGAACCTTCCTTGTGTTTGCTAATGTGCGTTTTTTGATGCACAGAGACTGGTGCGAATCTTGGCTGCAACGAAATACGTCCTTCTCTTCCGTTCATCCACCGGAGTGAATGACAGTACTCGGCGACAGAGTCTCTCTCCCACCTCGAATCCCACACCAAACTTGCGCTCCTTCATATGGTCACTATAGTAAATGCCACAAGGACCTACTCGCCTCAGTGTGCCAGCCTTTATTTTCACGAGGACATCAACCGGCTGGACGGCGGCATCTTCCCAATTAAGGGATCGGACATTCCAGGTGCATGCCCTCAAATCGTAATCCTTTATGCGTTTGCCATGGTCGTCATCAAAAGGGGGGTTTCTCTTCCAAGGCTTTTTGTTATTTATCATGGGGGGCGTTTTTTACGTGGCGGGGCGTTTTTTACGTGGCGGGTCCCAAACCCAGCGCACAACCCTGTGGAGGAGATGTTTCGCCTTCTCACTTAGCTCGCCTTCAATCGGGTGTTCTTAGGCTACTCGGAGATACTTGGTCAAAGACCGCAAGTCGTGAGCTGCTTGAGCCATATGTAAAAAAAATCGTTTGTGGCCATTCCCAAGTGAATTGCAATTAGAGAAGTTTCCTCACTTGCGTGAACTTCTACACATGACTCCATCCTCCATATTTTCTTATACAGAATATTTTTTACTAACTTTTTGTATCATGTTTTTTTTTTAATAAATTGACCTTCTGATCTAGGGATTTTATTCAAAATCGGATATTAAAGAATTATGTTGTCTAACAAAATTTAATAATTCTTGTTTTAGAGGAATTTAAGTGTTTTTTTTAGTTTTAGGGAGACACAGTTTTTGAACTGTTGAAGTGTCTCAACAGCACAATGAGAGAAGAGAGGAAAGAGAGCAGCGATAAAATGTCACACCGATAGAAACCAAAACTGAACAGATTTCTATGTAATGCCGGTAGTCATGTATGTAAATACATGCAAACGAATGTGAGGCGGTGCCATGTTATGCATGCATATTTGGGCTAGTATATTTTCTTATAAATCAAAATTCATTGCGGAAATATTTTGCACTTACTGAAATAAACCACTTTTCCAATACATTTAGGAGAGGTAGGGCCTCTACTATGTTTGCAAATATTGAGTTGATATTTATTTAAAGTCGAATTTGTTGCATGCTATTTTTCATTAATTACTTTTTAAGTGCGGAGAAAATTGTGAAAATAATTGATTATATAAGCTAAAAATATATGCAAAAAGTTTTTGTATCCAATATCTTTGATTTAAGAAAAGCTAATTTCAAAATGTCCGCTCGGGGGGTAAGACTGACTATGTACGAATGAGTACGCACAAAATACCAAAGGCTAAGAGAAACTATAAATCTTCGTCCTACATTTACTAATTTATTTACTGTCTATAAATGAAAAATCAGCTGATTGAAAAGCAAACACAATATTCCCCAAAATAAATATTTCGCAGTAAAATCCCAAAAAAAAAATTAGAAATGTAAAATAATAGATGCGCTTTGCTTAAAAGTAAAAAAAAAATAAAAAAACTAAAATAATTGTAGTGTATTTATTTGTAAATTCTGAAAGATAGCTAAAAATGTTTATGTACACTGTATTGGAAAATCCATAAATTTAATTTTAATCTGGGACAGATGTCGATAGACCGCCTTTTGCTCGGTGCTGTATATCAGCATCAAAGGAAAGTATTTTCTGACTAGCTGGCGATGCTTTTATTTTAAGTGCATTAAAGTTACTCACGTGTACAGACTAGTTTCGATCTCTTAGAAGTTGTTTAAGATAAGTGATTTTTTGTTGAAAAACGGAAATTTTTTGTTTTATAATAAAAAGAGTAAGAGCCGTGTAAATCATAATTTGATTAACAAGGACATAGAAAAGATACTAAAATAAATAGGCAAATAGTGTGGAATGGGCCGTGATTTTTTCTGATAACGAGGAACTTAACGAGGACGAGGAACTAAACCTAACACTGGATTTGGAAAATTTTGTCGAATGCTGCAACAGATTCAAATACGATCTTCGTTGTGCCTAGTAATACATCCATACCATCTCACGGGACATATAGTTGAGTACTGGGGACCAATATCACAAGAAAAAACAAACACTACAATTGTAATGCCAACTACGTTTGCGCGAAGTGCTTTGAAACAGTATTTACCCGATAAGCCCCATAAATAGGGATTAAACTGTTCAATATTCATTATAAGCGGTGTATCTGGCTATGGACATACATTTGAAGTGTATAGTGGAAGGTAATAATTATGTGCAGCCGGCGAACATGAGTCAGGAGCAATATCCAATGTAGTGGTCCGAATTGTCCGTGATGCACAGTGGGCGATTGGGCCTCGCTAGCGGCATTTAATTCAAATTTTCAAGTTTGAAAAAGCATTATTTTTTTTTCACAAATCGATAACAGATGCTTTGATTAGATTTTTGGCGGTTTTTTATAAGCTCTACGATCAGCTGATCATCAGCTGTGAGCTGTCAAACACAAAACATGTTTTAGCAAGTGCTTTACAATATTTTTTCTTTGTTGTGCGCATTGATTTCGAGCTCCTTGGAAATTTACAATTTTTACTTATTTTATTAAAAGTGTGGCTTTTTATTAACGTCAAGGTATGTATTACATAAAAAATCAGTGTTTGTGACCGGTCTGTAAATGTGTTGTTCATAAGACGTAGTGGTAATTAAGTGTATTAACAACTAGCCCGCACTAGCGTGCACCTGTCGTTCGTGGAGTAGAAGTTACAACATTCGCACGGATTCGGTCTAACTCTTTTTTTTAGCTGGAAGTATGAGTCATTGTGCGTCCAAAATGTGTAATATGAACTGCTATTACCTGCTACCCTTTAAATCATGGCACTTTTTAGGAACAATGTCGGTAGCAAAACGGGTACTTTTTTTAGTATGGCATGAAGAAGCGATACCAACTAAGAAGTTTCTTACCATGGAAAACTTTGTATTTGGTACTGTTCTCAAAAACCTTAAATATACTCAGGAGGAGCAGTACGAGATTGGCAAAAAGCTGCGAAATTTTACTAGTAAGCTTGTAGAAAAGTGGAAAAACTCTAGAAGAAATAAGGTTTTTTTTGAAAACAAAAATCAGGAATGGCTAGATACGCCGTTAGTATTGATTGAAAGATCATCTTCCGAAATTATTGGACGTCCACAAAAAGATATTTCGGAGTGTTGCAAAAAAACGCAAGTTAAGAAATTGTCAGGCCTTACTGAAGATGTGCCATCAGAAGCATTGTTGGTAGCTGCAAGCTGCAGCTTGTATAAAGGTGGAAAACGTAGTGCTTCACAGGTGGTGTCAATGCTAAACGCCGACGAAGAGTTTAGCGGTAAGATTTTGAAAACTATGAGTACCCCTCAGCGTCTACCGACAAAACTTTCTGATGAAAAAGCACTGGCGCTATTTGTAGATGTTGGACATACTAAGTACACATGGAATTTGTCAAAGAGAGCCGCTAAAGGGCAAAACGCCGATATATATCCATGCTACGACAAACTGCGTTGTGCGAAAAAGAAATGCTATCCTAGTGTCATCACGGTCACTGATCATTTCGCTGAAGTACCATTACAAAGCTTAGTAGACCACACGATTGCTAGGATTATTGAAGCACACCCAGAAAGTTTTCAAAACCTTATTGAAAATAACAATAACACCGAATTAACTGCTACCTACAAATGGGGTTGTGATGGCAGCAGCGGCCATTCTACTTACAGGCAAAAATTTAATGACTTCGATGGAGAGATGATAGATCAATATTTATTTTCAATTTGTATGGTACCATTGATAGTGCAGAAAGGATCGACAGTTTTATGGAAAAACAATCGGCCTTCTTCTACCCGATATTGTCGACCCATTAAATTACTTTGCGAGAAAGAATCGGCAGACTTGTCTCGCAGAGAAATTCAAAACATTAAGAGCCAAATAAATATATATAAGAATTGATCACCAATTTCATATGACCATGCTTGATGGCAAAACGTTCAGTGTCATATCGGAATCGGGTTCGCAAACATGCGGAATCTGTAGCGCGAATCCCAAAAATATGAACGATCTAAATTTGGTGAAAAACTTTCCTATTAATGCAAACCTATTTGAATATGGCTTATCAAGTCTCCACGCATGGATTAGGTTTTTCGAGTGTGTTTTGCACATTGCATATAGAATACCAATACAAAAGTGGCAAGCTCGTGGTGCTGACAAGGAAGTCGTTGAACAAAATAAAAGAAGTATTCAGCAGAAGCTAAGGGAAGAAATGCATTTGTTGGTGGATATACCAATAGCTGGTACTGGCAGCACGAACAACGGAAACACTGCAAGGAGGTTTTTCCAACAACCAAATTTGGCAGCTCGTATAACAGGAGTAAGCTATGATTTAATATATCGATTTAGCGTAATCTTACGAGCATTAGCTTGTGGATACGACATAAATTCGGACGCATTCGGATCTTACCCATTGGAAACTGCCGAAATTTTTGTTAAAGCCTACTCCCGGTTTTACATGCCATCGTCTGTTCACAGAATTTTAATTCATGGAGCAGATATAATAAACCATTTTTCCCTTCCGATTGGTATGATGTCCGAAGAAGCTCTTGAAGCCAGGAACAAGGACTATCGAAACATACGCGAGAGCAATACAAGAAAAAATTCCAGGAAAAATACAATGGAAGATATCATAAATGCTTTATTAGTTTCGTCTGACCCTTTGATATCTTCATTGTCAAATGGGTCTTCAATTTCGACTGCAAAAAATATTATTATGGACGATGATGTTAAGAGCTTGCTTTTAATGAAGCATCTAGATATGCCTGATTCTGATTCCGAAAATAATTTTGATTTATAAAATTTGTTTATTGAAGGTAAAAAAAAATTTTGAAATTAAAAAAAAAATAAAAAAAAATTAAAAAAAATTTTGAAAATTAAAAAAATAAATTTAAACAAAATTTTTTTTTCTTAAAAAATTCTATGATTTTTTTCTGAACTGTGAAAAAAAACCGTCTGAAGATATCTTTTTTCGTTTAGAAGTTATTAATTAAATGCCGCTAACGAGGCCCAATCGCCCACTGTGTGATGTGGACATCATTCAGCTTTAGAAGCTTTTCTTCGATAATTACTACAACTCCATGCCACATATTGAATACTTGTGGAGTCGTGGTATTTTGGCTTTAGAAACTGTAAGAAAAAGCCTTATCCTCAATTGTAGCTGCCTTAAAATTAAAAAAAAGGAATCCTGTTGAGTTTCAATAGAATATGTCGGGAGCTCCAATGGAATTGACATAGCTGTCGGAAATTGGAAGGATAATAAAATCGTCACTAGTATGTAATTTTGGCGGAGAGCAGCCAACATCGGTAATACGAAAGTGGGATAAGTTAGCAAAACAATATGAATCTATTGAACGTTCTTATGTCGTAGGAAAATACAACCGGATAGATCTTATAGACTCTGTTACGGTTTTACTACAAACAACGTAGTATATACGAGTTTTTCACCTTTTTCAAGCAATTTTAAAATTTTTTCTTGCTTCACCCTTCAGTTAATGACAAAAAAATTAAAAAAAAGGAGCTATGTAACAGGAACGGATGCGGATTTGTATCCGGCCAAGACTGTCAACTCGGCAGCATTTTTCCATACTTCAGGGATATTTTCTATCGCTACAACAACACTTACGACTTAAAAGTTATGACTTTCAATAGTGACGTGAGAGCAAAGTCGCGAGTGCGACGACTGTTTGTTTCATGACAGGAGATATTTCGTCTTGCCCTCGTTCACTGCCAGACCCATTTGTTTTGCTTCCTTGTCCAATCTGGAGAAAGCAGCACTAAGGGCGCGGGTGTTGAGGCCGATGATATCAATATCATCGGCATACGCCAGCAACTGTACACTCTTATAGAATATATATATAGAACAGACGCCATATTTCAATTTTTTTTTAATAATTCCATAATTTCTCGTTCAAGGTTCAAGTGGCACTATATTAGTCATTAAAAAATTAATGAAAAACATTATCGAAGTCATGACAAACTTTCGAGGCGAAAATTTAAAATTTTCTTATAAATGCGCCATTTTAATTCAAACGCACTCAATTTCCAATAAGATTGGCATATTTTCGCATCAGCAAACCATCCAGTTTATCTACATTCCCTAAAGGCGGACTGACCCAAAATTGTGCACTTCTTTGTTTATTTTCAATTCCCATAATTAGTAGTAGAAATTTCAATTATTATGGATGTTAGGACACCTATAATTATAATTTAAAATGTACTTGTTACTTTAATAAATCATAATTTATTAACTTAAATAAAGTATACATACTTTGATTGCATTATAATTCCTATTTTAATGATATATAAGTGTTGATCCATTTCAAGGTTCCCTACTTTTTTAAAGAAAACACAGAAACTTCAAATTTAGTAGAAAATTTTTATTATCATTCGAATGAACATTCTTTATTTTTTGAAGATTACCTCAAACTTTTCTAGAGCCCATAGAGCAAATCAATGTCGCTTGGGATTCAGTTCTTTCACAAGCTGTGTTTTGACTGTTTTTCACGACTCACGCATGGTGTAAAACAGGCTATTGAAAAGAGTACAATTTCATAGATCACCCTTTACAAAACCATTCACTTATATGTAGTGTTAGGTATTTTTAAAAATATTCCTAGAAATGAAGGAATAAGTTCGGGTGTCCCCGAAAATTTTGTATTCTTACCAAAGTTGGACTTTTTATCGAGTTAATTCTTGTGTTGTATTTATATGCATGTTTTCGAATATATTGTGAAACTAAACTAAAAGATTTGTCTAAAATATTAAGTGAAGAGTGCACAAGCTTTTAGAAGAGGCATTTTGTTGCAAAATAACAAAATTATATTTGAAAGGTATAGTTTATAGTGAAGTCCCCAATTACGGACAATGGGCAGAACCATTAAATTGTACTAGCATTTTATAGGTGCTTTCTATAAGCAAAATTATGACATATCGGAAGGTTTTTAAGAGTCAGAATGATTTCTTAAAACTACAGGAGGCCGTTGATTGGATAATGGAGAAAGAAGACGACGAATCTGAATAAGACATAATAGTTACTCCTCCTGACCCTGTTATTGTAAGATGAAGAGGAGGTAAATGAAAAGGATTTGGTATGCCTTGCCATGCCGAATGATGTGAATGGAAGAATTGAGAATTGTCTAGACGATTCCGATTGGAATTAAAGTGATGAAGAAACACTTCCATGCTTTGGTTAGCGCAAGTTAATTTTGGCGAACCAGAATGTATGAGCTTCTTTGTAAAATATGGTCGGACGAAAGCATGCCAACGATTGGAATTTAAGTGTGCTCTGCCAAATCCACAAAAAGGAGACCCCATAATCTGCATCAACTACCCTGGGATAAGTCTCCTAAACATCGCGTATACGGTTCTATCGAACGTATTGTGTAAAAGATTAAAGCCCACCGTCAACAAACTGATTGGACCTTATCAGTGTGGCTTTAGACCTTGAAAATCAACAACCGACCAGATATTCACCATGCGCCAGATCATGGAAAAGACCCGTAAAAAAATATTTGACACACACCACCTTTTCGTCGAAACTAATACGGTTATGTAAACTGACGTTGAGCAACACCAAAAGTTCCGTCAGTATCAGGAAGGAACTCTCCGAGCTTCTGGAGAAAATAATTCGAGCAGCAGAACTTAATCGAGCAGGTACAATCTTTTATAAGAGTGTATAAGAGTGGCCTCAACAACCGCGCTGTTAGTTCAGCTTTCTCCGATAAGGAAGCAAAGCAAATGGGTCTGGCAGTGAATGAGGGCAAAACGAAATATCTCCTGTCATCAAACAAACAGTCGTCGCACTCGCGACTTAGTTCTCACGTCACTGTTGATAGCCATAACATTGAAGTCGTAGATAATTTCGTCTATCGTGGAACCAGTATCAACACCACCAACAATGTCAGCCTGCAAATCCAACGCAGAATAACTGTTGCCAACAGGTGCTACTTCGGACTGAGTAAGCAGTTGAGAAGTAAAGTCCTCTCTCGACGAACAATAACCAAACTATATATGCGACGACATTGACATAGTTCAGTGAATTAAAAGACACCGGCTACGCGGGCTAAGTCATGTCGTCCGAATGGACGAAAACACTCCAGCTCTGAAAGTATTCGACACAGTACCCGCCAGGGGTAGCAGAGGAAGACTTCCACTCCGTTGTAAAGACCAATTGGAAAAGGACCTGGCTTCGCTTGGAATGTCCAATTGGCGCCACGTAGCGAAAAGAAGAAACGACTGGCACCCTGTTGTTAATTTAGCTATAATCGCGTAAGCGGTGTCTACGCCAGTGGAGAGGAACAAGAATTTCAGTTACAGGGTCCGGAAAATAATAGGACTGATTTTCTTCTTCCGCAGCTGTAGTTTGGAGAGAGACCGACTGGATTTGGTAGCTAACGAACGAGTGGCTGGTCAGTTGTCTCCCAGCACTTGGAGAGTCAGGAAAAACATTTTCGCGCGAGGTGTTGCTGTGAGTGGTGCAAGCCGAAAACGCCGCGTACGTTAGAGTAGAGGTACGCGATTAAATTCTGTGTGCAACTCGGTAAATCTGGGACAGAGAAGTTTGATATGATCAAGCAGGCTTACGCAGATGTTGCTTCAGCAAGAAGTGGTGTGTTTCTCCAGGCCTTTTTGGAGAACCGGGAGGAGGTCGCTGATGAATACCGGAATAATGAGCAAATCCAAAGTGAAAATGATGTTCATTGTCGTTTTTGACATCAAAGGCAGTTTTACGTGGAAGTCTTCAAGAGACTCAAACGAAGGGTCAATCGGGTCCGACAAGACATCGCAGTCGATTGAAAGTTTCACCACGACAACGCCTCGGCTCACACCTCCTTTCTTGTGAACAGCTACTTAACCAAGGCCGGTATCCCAACGTTTCCGCAGCTGCCCTACAGCCCAGATTTTTTTAAACCGAATCAGTCCTATTATTTTTATTATTAAATTTTTGAAATGCATAATTAACGCTACTTCAAAAAAAATTAAACTTTCACCTTTCTGAGTCCTCAAATTGAATCCAAACGATGACATATAGCAGTTATTATCTGATTAGTAGAGTTCAGCAAATTATAAGCACTGCGTCGAATAAAATTTTTTCCCATACTGTGCAACTAAAAATTTCAAAAAAAAATTTATGGCTTTGTAGCCCTGAAGTAAATGTGAGAAATTGTTATGCACTAAATTAAGATTTATTTAAGTAATCTGACAATATTAATGTATTTTATCCGCTCTATTCTTCAAACTTATTTCTAAATTGTTGTAACAATGTAAATACGCAAACACTATGAAATCTTTTATTTTAGAGTTCCGCTGATTCTAACTATTCTCAACCCTCGTCCGATCTGTCGCTTGACGATGAAAAAGAAACACTTCGACGAGAAAGAGAAAGGCATGCTCTAAGCCAATTGGAAAAGGCGAGGGTAAAACAATGTTTTATATTTAATAAATTTAATTTAATTTTAAATAATTAAAACAATAGGGTAAACCTGTAGCTTTTGCAGTACGGACGAATGTTGCTTATGATGCTACAGTTGATGATGATTCGCCAGTTCAAGGAAGTGCCGTGTCATTTGAAATAAGAGAATTTCTTCACATTAAAGAAAAGTATGACAACAATTGGTGGATTGGAAGGTTGGTTAAAGAGGGTTGTGATGTCGGGTTTATTCCAAGTCCAGTTAAGTTGGAACATATTCGTATACAGGTAAGTTCACGTATTTTAACTATCACTCTATTTAGATGGCCATTACAATTTCTTTTTATCGAAAGAACCAGACGAGGCCATCCAGATTGTATGGTACTAAAGTCTCTTCAGCAAATAACGTAGGAGCTGGGGAAGCAATGCGTGGTAGTACTCCACCAACACCTGGTAAGTTGGAAACCTAAGATTAATTTAACAAGACCTTAACATTTGTCAAATGTAAAATAAACAAATTGGAAAGGCCTTTTAGTGTAACCGAATATTTTAGATTCTCTCAACTTGCAAGGCTCAAGCAAAGACCGTGAAACATACACTTGTGTCCAAGCAAAGCTTACCATTCAAAATTTTCAAGTGTTGCGCATATCTGACAACACATTATAGCGGTATAAACATTTTTTATTTAGAAATAAGTTAATGACATATTAGTTATCAAAAATTTAAAACAAAATACGAAATATAAGAGAACGACATGAGATAAATAAATTTAATTTTTTATTTTTTTAATTCAATTTCATTTACATTATAATTGAAACTAATGTTTTATAAATTTTTTTTTAAATTGAAACACGAAGTTTAGTCGCGTTATTACTTTGAAGACAATGCAAGGTCTGTCGCAAAAGAAACAGGACTGTTAAAAAAACAACAAAAATTTAATATTTTTCAAAAGTTATATTTTTTTATTCAAAGTAGTTTCCTTGTGCTTCGATACAGCGTTTAGCCCGGTCAATTAGCATTTCAAATGAGTGTTTAAGGTCATTTTTCGGAATGCTCTTGAGAATATCGGTCGTCGCCTTTTGGATAGCTGAAATGTCCTGAAACCAGTGTCCTTTCATGGGCAAATCAAGTTTTCCAAATAGGTAAAAATCACAGGGTGCCAGATCAGGTGAGTAGGGTGAGTGATTAATGGTTAATATGGAGTTTTTTGTCAAAAAATCAGTGACAAGCGTCGACCGATGACACGGCGCATTATCGTGCAACAGGCGCCAGGACCCTGCCTCACGGTATTGTGGTCGAGCACGACGAATGCGTGACAAAAGACGCTTCATAACACCAAGGTAAAACACAGCATTAATCGTTTGGCCAGGTGGGACAAACTCTCGGTGTACAATACCCTCGGAATCGTAAAAACAAATCAGCATTGTATTTATTTTTGACTTCTGAAGACGACCGACTTCTGATTGTCACAGAGGTCCTCACAACCTTCTTGGAACCGCTTAAACCACTCATGCACATTACTACGGGATAGGCACTGATCACCATAAACTTTTTTCATCATTTGAAATGTTTCAGTAAACGTTTTCCCAAGTTTAAATCAAAATTTAATATTGGCTCTTTGCATTTTACGACCGATGATCAAAAGCTGCTGTCACTTTTTGATCGATAAGATCGATTGTAGTTAGCCAATTGTCTTAAAATTTTTACGAAATGTCAACAAGAGATCAAACTTTTTATTTCATATACCCACCAATAGGTGGCGCCACCAGAAACAGTTACAGTACTTGTCCAATAAATTACGAACGAAAACAAAAATTTAATATTTTTAATATTATTTAAAAATATTGAATATGATTCAATACAAAAATATGATAATTTAAATTTAATGTATATAGCATATAAAAAATAATTATTTTTTAAAATATGCCAAATATTTATGTTTTTATTAATGATTAAAGTTAGAACTCCGGATAATTTTTTTGTTCGTTCGTATTTTATTGGACGGGTACTGTATATTTAAAAAGTTCTGTTTCTTTTGCGACAGACCTTGTAAAATCGCCCGCTTTTTAAAAGCGGAGAAAAGATAATTTGTGTTTTACTCATTAAACGTAATAAATTAAAAACTATAATTATAATTTGATAATATAATTTGGTTTACTTATGTTTACTAAAAACATAAAAAAAAAAAAATTGACGAAAATTCCGAACAAATGAAAAAGTCCGAAAATTTTTTAGAAAGTATAGTGGTAAGCTTTGCGTAATAAAAAAGTGAAGTTGTTCATAATAATTTTGTAAAAGTGCCAATAAGTAACATCCTGTATCTAGCGAAGCAGAACAACAAAGACTTTGAAATTTTTATAAATTCATATTTGCATCACGACTTTGAAATTTTGGCTATTTGTTCTATTTAAACTTCAATTCTCGAGGATGAATTCCATATGAAAAACAAATGTGCTTGGCCAGGCGCGCACAAGAAAGGGCACAATGTAAAGTTGTAAACGTTCGCACTTTGTTTTGTAGCTTGCACGTCCCTTATGAATGAAATTCTTGTCATTGCAAAATAAAAATATGTCCCAAGCTCATATGTTATTAGTCGTGCATCTGCTTTTTTTTTAAATAGCATATTAAAGGACATATATACATAGATATTTTCTTTTTTTGTTTCAAAAAGGGGAATCTTCATAAGATATGGATACTTAGCAGCAATCAGGATGTACGATTCGTACTGCTCGCTAAAGGTACGCCTCATTTGAGACCACGCCTAATCGGTATTATTATTATTTTCCAATTTTGGACTTGGGAAACAGTACACCTCCGTACCAAACCCTTAACTCCGTCAACTGCAACTTTGTGGAAAGGCCCTGCGGGACCGCCGGTAGGCATTACATCATTATAATGCTGGCAGCTTCATAAGGCACAGTGCGGAATGCGCTAATACTTCTGCCGAATACCGATTTTGCTATTTTTGCGTTGTATTCCATCGTACAGGCCTCCACTTCTAGCTAACTTTCTAGTGAAACACAGATTACCACTCCAGCATTCAGCCCGTAGTGTCAATTATGCATAGTGAGCGATAAGAACTCAGTTCCCCTGCTGGTTTGTTTACTATCCGTAATAGAACTAGGCGTTGCATTTTCAATATCTTGGGAAAAGTTTCCTTATCGTAGACATTGTGTCTGGTATCGTCCAGATCTCGTACCTCCACTATGGTTTCTTGCTTGCGTGTTTTAATTTACCTGATCAACCAATATTTCTCCTATCTCTTCTCTGTGTCCTTCAGTGCTTTAGTTCAAACCAAAATCTCTCCTTAACTGGCTTTTTTCATTCTTGAGACATTGCAGTAGTATTTACATTCTTCTTGTTATTTTTCTTTTTTGTCTTACGCTGGGCCGTTATCCGTTATTCTTCGCTTGTCGATTTCGCTCATGCACTTTTAGGATTACCATATTTTCTAAGTTAAGGTTTGTTTCGTCGAAAAAAGACCTTTTTTCATGAATTTTTTTGGAAAAAATTATTGCTGTAGGTTTATTTTACTTATTATTATATGAAAGTACAACAAGGATACTTAAAAAAAAGTTTTATAAAAATAGCGAGGAATAACGGATTTATCGTCGATCTCTGCAGGCACCTCGAAAAGAAGTGTTTGTGCGGTGACCAGCCTACAGCATCAATGGATCATCTGAAACCAAAAAATCAAAATGCTTTCTATAGTTTATTAGTTTATCTAATTTAATTGACGTCGAGTTTTTATTAATTTTTCAATTTTTCAATTTTTGGTACCATTTTCAAGCCAAAATGACGAAAAAATCGACCTATTTGTTATTGTAAAATTGTTAGTAATAAAAATTCGACTAATTTCCATTTTTTTAGGTCGTTAGACGAAAAAAATATATGCCATGAAAAAGTTTGCTTCTTTATTTAGGAAACCGCTTTAACGATATTTTTTAAAATATGTGCTTTTAATTTTTAATTGAAAATCACTAAAAGAAACATATTTATTATTTTCATTTAGTTTTACTATCAAAATAAATTCCAAAAAAGTAAAAAATAATTTAAAAGTGGCCACTTTTACTTTTTCTTTTATGTTCATAGGTACTATCTCTTAATAAACCCCAAATATAGTCTCCCATCATGTTTTCATTGTATTGGTCTCGATAACGATGTTCGAAGCTCCTAATATCTTGGTGAAAACGTTCTCCTTGCTCTTCTGAATACGCTCCCATGTTGCTTTTGAACTTATCTAAATTGGTTGTTACCGACACCAGATAAAAACTCCTTATCGGAATTACTTTTATGAGAACTAAGAGATGAGCTACTTTTTTGCGATAATTTTGTCGGTGGCTCAGGTACAGGTCGTGTCAAATCGTGTGAAACTGGAGCAGAAGAAGATTCAAGGTCAGGATATTCGATAGGTTTTGCATTTTTACTTCTACGCCTTTTACTCGGATTCACAATGCAAAACTAGCAGTCGTTAACGTGATCTTTTGGTTCTCGCCTGATTCTTGGTATTGCAAATTTCATAAACCTTTTCTCACCTCGATACCAATCTAACATATTGAAATAGAAATTAATATGTCTATTATATTTAATTCACTGTTTAATAAAAGTTTCTTTACCTTCTTCACAGAGAACGTGAGATGCATTTAGTTCATATTTTACATGTCAAACTTTAATAAATTGCCCACATACTATAAGTATAACAAAATGCATCAGCATCATATTTACTTGTAAAAAACATCTGAAAAAAATAATGAGTATTATTACTATAACTTTTACAAAAACAAAATTTATATGAAAGAAAGGCATTTTCTTTTCGTTTTTGTTCATAATTAATCAGAAAATCATAAAATAAACTTTAGGACAAAGAACGACATTTTTTTTGTAGAGTCGTGTAATCAAGTCTGCTCTATAACTTGTTTTGTTAATTTATTTAATGGACATACTGAACACTTTTGTTCTATTATCTCTTATTGTAGCAGTAGATCTATAACCCAACTTTTTTAGATAGCATAGCAGGTGGCAGTTAGTAAAAAAATTATCAAAATATATAATATGTTCCGTTGGTACTACAGGTAATTTTGGTAGTACGGACTTGACTCCTCGTTCACTAAGCGGATCTTTAGTCATCTCTACAGGCTTACCACCGTATACGTACACGTAACTATAACAATATCCATCTGCACTTGTTGCTGCCCAATTCCTATAATCAAATCTACCAGTTTTTCCCATTATAAACTGTTTTGCTGGATGTCGACCAAAGTAGTATTTAATCATAGACTCGTCCACTGAAAGTGTTTCGTGAAGAACTCCCCATTGACTAGAATTTCTCTGAATGAGATTACATCGACGTCTTACTTTAAACATTTTTTCAGTCGAACAGACTAGCCTGTTATCAAACAAGATTTTTTTTTTTTTTTTTTATTTCTACAGACCATTTTCGACGTATTAAATTTACAACCATTGATACACTAAGATCGTCATCTAAACTCCAGTAAGTCCGCTCTGTAGGAAGTTGGAAATAACCAAAAACCTCCGATCGCTTATTATATTAACAATCATTTAGTGATATTTCTTGCTGTTATTAGGTGAGATCTGTCTCCAAACTTCTTCTTCTTCTTTACTGGCGTAGACACCGTTTACGGGATTATGGACGAGTTAACAACAGGTCCTTCTCCAATTGGTCTTTGCAACGAAGTGGAAGTCTTTCTCTTCCTCTGCTTCCGGCGGGTACTGCGTCGAATACTTTCAGAGCTGAAGTGTTTTCGTCCATTCGGACGACATGACTTACCCAGCGTAGCCGGTGTCTTTTAATTCGCTGAACTATGTCAATGTCGTCGTATATATAGTTTGGTTTTTGTTCGTCGAGAGAGGACTTTACTTCTCAATTGCTTACTCAGTCCGAAGTAGCACCTGTTGGCAAGAGTTATTCTGCGTTGGAATTCCAGGCTGACATTGTTGATGGTGTTGATACTGGTTCCAAGATAGACGAAATTATCTACAACTTCGAAGTTATGACTGCCAAAGAGCCAAGTCGCGAGTGCGACGACTTTTTGTTTGATGACAGGAGATATTTCGTTTTGCCCTCATTCACTGCCAGACCCATTTGCTTTGCTTCCTTATCGGAGAAAGCTGAACTAACAGCGCGGTTGTTGAGGCCACTCTTATACACTCTTATAAAAGATTGTACCTGCTCGATTAAGTTCTGCTGCTCGAATTATTTTCTCCAGCAGCTCGGAGAGTTCCTTCCTGATCCTGACGGAACTTTTGGTGTTGCTCAACGTCAGTTTACATAGCCGTATTAGTTTCGACGAAAAGGTGGTGTGTGTCAAATATTTTTTTACGGGTCTTTTCCATGATTTGGCGCATGGTGAATATCTGGTCGGTTGTTGATTTTCAATGTCTAAAGCCATACTGATAAGGTCCAATCAGCTTGTTTACGGTGGGCTTTAATCTTTTACACAATACGTTCGATAGAACCGTATACGCGATGTTTAGGAGACTTATCCCAGGGTAGTTGATGCAGATTATGGGGTCTCCTTTTTGTGGATTTGGCAGAGCACACTTAAATTCCAATCGTTGGCATGCTTTCGTCCGACCATATTTTACAAAGAAGCTCATACATTCTGGTTCGCCAAAATTAACTTGCGCTAACCAAAGCATGGAAGTGTTTCTTCATCGACGTGAACTACCTCAATTCTTCCATTCACATCATTCGGCATGGCAAAGCATACCAAATCTTTTTCATTTACCTCCTCTTCATCACTTACAATGGCAGAGCCAGGAGGAATGACTATTATGTCTTATTCAGAATCGTCGTCTTCTTTCCCCATTATCCAATCAACGGCCTCGGTCATTCTGACTCTTAAAAACCTATATATCATAATTATGCTTATAGAAACCACTTATAAAATTCTGGTAAAATTTAATAGTTCTGCCCGTTGCCCTCAATTGGGGACTTCACTATAAAACTATACCTTTTGAATATAATTTTGTTATTTTTCAACAAAACGCCTCTTCTAAAGGCTTGTGCACTCTTAACTTAATATTTTAGACAAATCTTTTAGTTTAGTTTCACAATATATTCGAAAACATGCATATAAATACAACACAAGAATTAACTCGATAAAAAGTCCAACTTTGGCAAGAATGCAAAAAGTTCGGGGACAACCGAACTTATCCCCTATTTGCTAGGTATGAAATATTTTTAAAAATAACTAACACTATAAGTGTGTGGAGGTTGTAAAGGGTGGTCCATGAAGTGGTACTCTTATCAACAGCCTTTTTGACATCACGCTTGGGTCGTGAAAAACAGTCGTGTAATTTTGTCTACGACAAAAGATTTACGCCAGAACAACTTTCAAATATCGTTCAACTTTATTACGAAAATTCACCTCCTGTAATGAATGGCTTGCGCGCGCTTCGCGCAACTTGTGATCAACATAATCGGCTTACTGAGCTGACTATTCGCAACACCATCACCCATCTTGAGACCCATCACTCATTATTGGTTAATATTCGACCGATTAGATCCCATCCAACACGCAGTGAAGAAAATATAGCAACCGCAGCTAAGAGTGTACATTAAGAAGTCGATTCGGTGCCGTTTGCAGCAACTCGGACTGACGTATAAAACGACTTGGCTCATTTTACTTCGATATCTAAATCGGAATTACTATCCCCCTAAGAAACTTTAGTGGTTTATAACCCGCTTGACTATATGTGTTTTGTCTTTGTCAGAACAAAAAGTCTTTCTTTAATTACTGTAGTATCCGCTCGGAAGACACTGTGCTCTGGTAGTCGGAAATGATTGTGGTATCTAAATTTGCTGTAAAGAAATCAGAACTCCCACTCGATTATCCAGTTTATACCCATCTGTATAGATAGTCATGCCTCGCTTCTACCCTTCTTCTCTGGAGGGGAAGGCAATATTGGTTACCAAATTTAAGATACATTCTAAAGGAGTACGAAAATCAATTGTATTGGATAGAAACGCTAACTTGCTAAGAATCTTAGAATTCGCCTTATTACAGCTGACTAATAGGTAGGATTCCCTAAATTTAAGGCCTGACGTTATGTTATTGGTCACCAGACCAACATTCCGTATGTTATAAGTGGTCTTATAGCGGTTGTGAAAAAATAATAAGTTAAGGAAAGCATTAGTCCTTCTTTGGGCCCCACCAGCCTTTTACAGGCATAAATTGCTATGGCTGCTGTCTTTACACTAATGTCTAAGATTGTTTTCCATGATGGCTTTATGTCTAAAATTAGTCCAAAGTAACTTTCTCTCTTATTGATAGCTTGGTACAATTTATGGCGGCCTAATATGTGGAAGTCTTTATTTTTTAGTTAAAGTTTTGTGTCTTGATAGCATTTAAGTTTCACCAGCTCTATACAGCTCATCTATTAATATTGTGTTTAATATTGTTTGCATAGCCGAAACCGCCACATCATCAGCTTAGGCCTGAGGTGTATCGCATCAATAAAACTTTCAATTTAGCATCTGTTCAATCAATTTCATAAGAGATTCGGAGATGTTCAGGATTTTAAACGCTTTCAGTATTGCTTTGCGCTGAATGTCATCGAAAACTCTTCCTATGTTGCATACGGATAACTTGCAATTTGTACTACATTTTGCAACAAAACTTTAGTTTTTTTCGTGGTAAATTTGTTTCTTATGTATATTTCTGTTGATCTTTCCAGCGTTTTTAGAAGGAATGAGGAACGATTTTGTTTGTTTCGTCGAAAAAATACCTTTTTTCATGAATTTTTTTGGAAAAAATTATTGCTGTAGGTTTATTTTACTTATTATTATATGAAAGTACAACAAGGATACTTAAAAAAAGTTTTATCGAAAAATAGCGAGGAATAACGGATTTATCGTCGATCTCTGCAGGCACCTCGAAAAGAAGTGTTTGTGCGGTGACCAGCCTACAGCATCACTGGATCATCTGAAACCAAAAAATCAAAATGCTTTCTATAGTTTATTAGTTTATCTTTCAATTGACGTCGGGTTTTTATTAATTTTTCAATTTTTGGTACCATTTTCAAGCCAAAATGACGATTTTAGATGAAAAAATCAACCTATTTGTTATTGTAAAATTGTTAGTAATTAAAATTCGACTAATTTCCATTTTTTAGGTCGTTAGACGAAAAAAATATATGCCATGAAAAAGTTTGCTTCTTTATTTAGGAAACCGCTTTAACGATATTTTTTTAAATATGTGCTTTTAATTTTTAATTGAAAATCACTAAAAGAAACATATTAAAGTAAAGTAAAAAATCATTTAAAAGTGACCACTTTTACTTTTTCTTTTATGTTCATAGGTACTATCTCTTAATAAACCCCAAATATAGTCTCCCATCATGTTTTCATTGTATTGGTCTCGATAACGTTGTTCGAAGCTCCTAATGTCTTGGTGAAAACGTTCTCCTTGCTCTTCTGAATATGCTCCCATGTTGCTTTTGAACTTATCTAAATTGGTTGTTACCGACACCAGATAAAAACTCCTTATCGGAATTACTTTTATGAGAACTAAGAGATGAGCTACTTTTTTGCGATAATTTTGTCGGTGGCTCAGGTACAGGTCGTGTCAAATCGTGTGAAACTGGAGCAGAAGAAGATTCAAGGTCAGGATATTCGATAGGTTTTGCATTTTTACTTCTACGCCTTTTACTCGGATTCACAATGCAAAACTAGCAGTCGTTAACGTGATCTTTTGGTTCTCGCTTGATTCTTGGTATTGCAAATTTCATAAACCTTTTCTCACCTCGATACCAACCTAACATATTGAAATAGAAATTAATATGTCTATTATATTTAATTCACTGTTTAATAAAAATTTCTTTACCTTCTTCACAGAGAACGTGAGATGCATTTAGTTCATATTTTACATGTCAAACTTTAATAAATTGCCCACTTACTATAAGTATAACAAAATGCATCAGCATCATATTTACTTGTAAAAAACATCTGAAAAAAATAATGAGTATTATTACTATAACTTTTACAAAAGCAAACTTTATACGAAAGAAAGGCATTTTCTTTTCGTTTTTGTTCATAATTAATCAGAAAATCATAAAATAAACTTTAGGACAAAGAACGACATTTTTTTTGTAGAGTCGTGTAATCAAGTCTGCTCTAGAACTTGTTTTCTTAATTTATTTAATGGACATACGTGAACCCTTTTGTTCTATTATCTCTTATTGTAGCAGTAGCTCTATAACCCAACTTTTTTAGATCGCATAGCAGGTGGCAGTTAGTAAAAAAATTATCAAAATATATAATATGTTCCGTTGGTACTACAGGTAATTTTGGTAGTACGGACTTGACTCCTCGTTCACTAAGCGGATCTTTAGTCATCTCTACAGGCTTACCACCGTATACGTACACGTAACTATAACAATATCCATCTGCACTTGTTGCTGCCCAATTCCTATAATCAAATCTACCAGTTTTTCCCATTATAAACTGTTTTGCTGGATGTCGACCAAAGTAGTATTTAATCATAGACTCGTCCACTGAAAGTGTTTCGTGAAGAACTCCCCATTGACTAGAATTTCTCTGAATGAGATTACATCGACGTCTTACTTTAAACATTTTTTCAGTCGAACAGACTAGCCTGTTATCAAACAAGATTTTTTTTTTTTTTTTTTTATTTCTACAGACCATTTTCGACGTATTAAATTTACAACCATTGATACACTAAGATCGTCATCTAAACTCCAGTAAGTCCGCTCTGTAGGAAGTTGGAAATAACCAAAAACCTCCGATCGCTTATTATATTAACAATCATTTAGTGATATTTCTTGCTGTTATTAGGTGAGATCTGTCTCCAAACTTCTTCTTCTTCTTTACTGGCGTAGACACCGTTTACGGGATTATGGACGAGTTAACAACAGGTCCTTCTCCAATTGGTCTTTGCAACGAAGTGGAAGTCTTTCTCTTCCTCTGCTTCCGGCGGGTACTGCGTCGAATACTTTCAGAGCTGAAGTGTTTTCGTCCATTCGGACGACATGACTTACCCAGCGTAGCCGGTGTCTTTTAATTCGCTGAACTATGTCAATGTCGTCGTATATATAGTTTGGTTTTTGTTCGTCGAGAGAGGACTTTACTTCTCAATTGCTTACTCAGTCCGAAGTAGCACCTGTTGGCAAGAGTTATTCTGCGTTGGAATTCCAGGCTGACATTGTTGATGGTGTTGATACTGGTTCCAAGATAGACGAAATTATCTACAACTTCGAAGTTATGACTGCCAAAGAGCCAAGTCGCGAGTGCGACGACTTTTTGTTTGATGACAGGAGATATTTCGTTTTGCCCTCATTCACTGCCAGACCCATTTGCTTTGCTTCCTTATCGGAGAAAGCTGAACTAACAGCGCGGTTGTTGAGGCCACTCTTATACACTCTTATAAAAGATTGTACCTGCTCGATTAAGTTCTGCTGCTCGAATTATTTTCTCCAGCAGCTCGGAGAGTTCCTTCCTGATCCTGACGGAACTTTTGGTGTTGCTCAACGTCAGTTTACATAGCCGTATTAGTTTCGACGAAAAGGTGGTGTGTGTCAAATATTTTTTTACGGGTCTTTTCCATGATTTGGCGCATGGTGAATATCTGGTCGGTTGTTGATTTTCAATGTCTAAAGCCATACTGATAAGGTCCAATCAGCTTGTTTACGGTGGGCTTTAATCTTTTACACAATACGTTCGATAGAACCGTATACGCGATGTTTAGGAGACTTATCCCAGGGTAGTTGATGCAGATTATGGGGTCTCCTTTTTGTGGATTTGGCAGAGCACACTTAAATTCCAATCGTTGGCATGCTTTCGTCCGACCATATTTTACAAAGAAGCTCATACATTCTGGTTCGCCAAAATTAACTTGCGCTAACCAAAGCATGGAAGTGTTTCTTCATCGACGTGAACTACCTCAATTCTTCCATTCACATCATTCGGCATGGCAAAGCATACCAAATCTTTTTCATTTACCTCCTCTTCATCACTTACAATGGCAGAGCCAGGAGGAATGACTATTATGTCTTATTCAGAATCGTCGTCTTCTTTCCCCATTATCCAATCAACGGCCTCGGTCATTCTGACTCTTAAAAACCTATATATCATAATTATGCTTATAGAAACCACTTATAAAATTCTGGTAAAATTTAATAGTTCTGCCCGTTGCCCTCAATTGGGGACTTCACTATAAAACTATACCTTTTGAATATAATTTTGTTATTTTTCAACAAAACGCCTCTTCTAAAGGCTTGTGCACTCTTAACTTAATATTTTAGACAAATCTTTTAGTTTAGTTTCACAATATATTCGAAAACATGCATATAAATACAACACAAGAATTAACTCGATAAAAAGTCCAACTTTGGCAAGAATGCAAAAAGTTCGGGGACAACCGAACTTATCCCCTATTTGCTAGGTATGAAATATTTTTAAAAATAACTAACACTGTAAGTGTTTGGAGGTTGTAAAGGGTGGTCCATGAAGTGGTACTCTTATCAACAGCCTTTTTGACATCACGCGTGGGTCGTGAAAAACAGTCGTGTAATTTTATCTACGACAAAAGATTTACGCCAGAACAACTTTCAAATATCGTTCAACTTTATTACGAAAATTCACCTCCTGTAATGAATGGCTTGCGCGCGCTTCGCGCAACTTGTGATCAACATAATCGGCTTACTGAGCTGACTATTCGCAACACCATCACCCATCTTGAGACCCATCACTCATTATTGGTTAATATTCGACCGAATAGATCCCGTCCAACACGCAGTGAAGAAAATATAGCAACCGCAGCTAAGAGTGTACATTAAGAAGTCGATTCGGTGCCGTTTGCAGCAACTCGGACTGACGTATAAAACGACTTGGCTCATTCTACTTCGATATCTAAATCGGAATTACTATCCCCCTAAGAAACTTTAGTGGTTTATAACCCGCTTGACTATATGTGTTTTGTCTTTGTCAGAACAAAAAGTCTTTCTTTAATTACTGTAGTATCCGCTCGGAAGACACCGTGCTCTGGTAGTCGGAAATGATTGTGGTATCTAAATTTGCTGTAAAGAAATCAGAACTCCCACTCGATTATCCAGTTTATACCCATCTGTATAGATAGTCATGCCTCGCTTCTACCCTTCTTCTCTGGAGGGGAAGGCAATATTGGTTACCAAATTTAAGATACATTCTAAAGGAGTACGAAAATCAATAGTATTGGATAGAAACGCTAACTTGCTAAGAATCTTAGAATTCGCCTTATTACAGCTGACTAATAGGTAGGATTCCCTAAATTTAAGGCCTGACGTTATGTTATTGGTCACCAGACCAACATTCCGTGGTTGTGAAAAAATAATAAGTTAAGGAAAGCATTAGTCCTTCTTTGGGCCCCACCAGCCTTTTACAGGCATAAATTGCTATGGCTGCTGTCTTTACACTAATGTCTAAGATTGTTTTCCATGATGGCTTTATGTCTAAAATTAGTCCAAAGTAACTTTCTCTCTTATTGATAGCTTGGTACAATTTATGGTGGCCTAATGTGTGGAAGTCTTTATTTTTTAGTTAACTGTGTCTTGATAGCATTTACGTTTCACCAGCTCGATACAGCTCATCTATTAATATTGTGTTTAATATTGTTTGCATAGCCGAAACCGCTACATCATCAGCTTAGGCCTGAGGTGTATCGCATCAATAAAACTTTCAACTTTGAAACTATGAATTTATCCATTAGCATCTGTTCAATCAATTTCATAAGAGATTCGGAGATGTTCAGGATTTTAAACGCTTTCAGTATTGCTTTGCGCTGAATGTCATCGAAAACTCTTCCTATGTTGCATACGGATAACTTGCAATTTGTACTACATTTTGCAACAAAACTTTAGTTTTTTTCGTGGTAAATTTGTTTCTTATGTATATTTCTGTTGATCTTTCCAGCGTTTTTAGA
The DNA here is from genome assembly GCF_024586455.1 of Bactrocera neohumeralis. Taxonomy (NCBI): domain Eukaryota; kingdom Metazoa; phylum Arthropoda; class Insecta; order Diptera; family Tephritidae; genus Bactrocera; species Bactrocera neohumeralis. The sequence goes on along the minus strand of NW_026089623.1, from coordinate 9,552,591 downwards.
AGGAATGAGGAACGATTTTATTAGCTTGACTGCTCTTCATAACGAAGGAGTATTGTTTACTGTCCCTCTGAGAGTAACCAATCAAACTTTTATGTAGTTCAACGATTGCTGTAATTGAGCCGGGATTATAACGCCAGGTCAAGGCGTTTTTATATTACACGAACCTGCTTATTGCCTATCATACATTACTTTCTGATACTACATATAGATGAATGGCATCTAAATATTTCTTTTTCTACTCCCGTACCTTGCATGTATGCAACAAAACGGTTCGCTGAGCTGTCTAGGAAGTGAGTATCCATTAGTAAGCTTAAGGACTATTCAATGGATACCTTCCAACTATGATCTGCCTTCTGAAGATACCCAATGTTATAGGTGTACACCGACTATGCTATTATTTTCCTTGACGAGACGCTTCTTCTGTAGTCTCGACATAATTACAGCAAATTTTCTAAATATTTCCTTTTGCCTTTCGACATAAAAATATTATCTAAAATTCCTGACTGGTTTGCGGTAATACATTTTGTTGCAGTGCTGTTGTTGCAAAAAATGAATAGCAGTGTATTTTTTGATTCCTCACTGTTTGAAACCAACTTGTTATCAGCTGCGATGGTAATTCGTCGTCGTCGAACGGAATGTAACTCGATTCCAGCTGGTACATGTTTGTGCCTGTTTATCAACTTACTTCTGTGATGTAGTGGTTGGTATAGTATCAGACAAATTCAACATTTTTTTAACGCATTATTCTTGCTATATTTTTACCTTCGCAGTTTGCCATTTATAATCGTTGGCTCAGTCCACAAACACGCTCATTTGAAGAAGACGTATGGTATTAGTAATCGATTTATCTGCATTTTCTTGAGTGTTCCTTATTAAGACTTTCTCCGTATATAATTTTGAGTCTAACTACAAATTCTGACCCCGAAGAACACTCACCTTCCTAGATCGTTCGAGGACTCTATGGGATTTTCTCAACTTCAACAATCTTATTATCTTAGGAGAAAAGATAACTACCGCTACTTAAATAAGGCTATCTAATTACGGAGAGCGACAGTTATCCATAAGCCCGAAACTAGAGTAATTGAATAGGCTCGGCACAATATGTAGTCTTTTGTGATGCTATAAAAGTAGAACTCCTGTTATTCAAACTTATAAGTCAGCAAAGCGCCTTATGATCAATTAATTTTTTCTCATGCGTTTAGTTTTTATTCGCACCAGTTCGGTGGGACAACTAGTTTTCAATCCTTAATCTCGCAATTGGATCAAAAAGGACGTGCCGAATGATTACACCACTCATTCTTCCATAATTTTTTCAATCTTGGCCTTTTTAACCCCCGACAACTATGGAGAGGTTAGCCTTACGAGGTCAAAAAGCTAACTGGATCGCTAGTGATCCATTTTATGCCAAAGGGATCTTCCGATAGCATATGAACCGATGATGATGATAGCACAGTACTGGCCAAGTTAACGCGAAGACTCACTCCGGAAGAGTACATTTACCGCTACCTTCCTGGCAGCAACCTTGACTTGAAAATCACTGCAATAGTCAGGAAGTCTAAAACTGAAATTGATAGAGAGACAATATACCCCTAGACTACCAGAGTTTGGTTATGCAACGCCATGATCCAAAAGATTCGATATAAAGTGAGAGCGTATGAGGATTTCCGAATTTTCAGACACGTGTTCATATAGAAACCCTCATTGTCGCAGTCTGATAGCAGTTTTCACGGCCATACACCTTCCGGTCATATCTAAAGCTACTGTATGAAAAATAGCATTAAATGCAATGATGTGAGAGGACTTTAGTCATGCCGATGGGCGCTGCTTGTTGAATGCTCTCGAGCTAATTACAAGTGTGGTACTTTTAGGGTCCTTTTAGGTTTCCTTGAGAAACTACACCTTTTGTCAATAGATCCTCTGCAGTGGTACAAAGCAATCAACGACTTATTTGCTCTCTCTTCGATACTAGAATTCCATGAAGACCCGCATGCTTCCGGTTGAGAAACATAATGGACACTTTTACAAGCAGTTTTTACTGGAATGTTTTAGAGACTCATTCACTTAACACCTCTTTCTTTGGTCTGACCCTGTCGAATCAGCTCTTTTTCTGAACCTATTGCTAAGTGGTTTTATTGAGAATTGATTTTTGCTTCCCCTAAAAATCGTTTAGGTACTCGCTACAACAGCAAGAATAACCGGTTGGCTCATATCCTGCAACTACTATATTCTCCAGGATTTGTGCGATTCATCTATGTTTGCAATCGTGAAATAGTCATTCGCTGGTAAGAAATTTGAGAATGTTATTGCAACTTCGACGGAATCGCCCTAGTACGGAGTCATAGACCACATTTTTAAATGACAATTGAAAAGAGTACATACACAGATATTAACATAAATAACAGAAATAAGATTGTTAATATCGATTTAAAATATGTTTAAAGAAAGAAATTAAACTATAATTAATTACTTAACATTGATTTTCTTGACTGCCAATGCATCTAATATTTCAATAAAAACTACTCTAACATATAAAGGGAAAACAATTATATTATATAAAGTTTGTATATACTTGTATATATAAAGTTTGTAATCCATAATAAGATGAAGGTACTTGAAGCCTTTTAACTCCTGACCTTCAATCACCTTCTGAGCCTAGCGGACCTTTCAATATCTTTTTGTAGGAAGGATGCTAGGCTGACTGGACTATAAAATCTTGGCACGGAACAGTTTCTCTTTCCTGGTTTTGGAAGAAGATAACCGTGAGTTGTGCCTCTCATTCGTGTAAGCTAACCGGCAGTTATATAGTACGTTGAGATAATGCATCTGCATTAGAGGGAAAAATATGCCGCCCGAGCCGATTGCTTTAAAGAGGTTGAATCTTTTCTAGGATGAACACGAAACCTCCATCTTAACTTGGCAGTTGTACAGGTTGGGAACGTCTCACTTTAGACCTTGCTAAATATGTATCTAGTAATATTTTTAAGTTCTCCATGTTAAGGGCCCTGCGACCTCGGATCGGATAAGCATTCCAGAACTTGTTGCTATTAAACCTTAGGCGCGTTGAAGACCCTGTGAGAATTACGTTGCAGGTTTTGTAGTTCCCCAATCCTCCATGGCTTGTTTGTAGTGAACACAGAACTTAACGGACTGAACGTGTTCTTCGGTCCCATACATTTGGTAGCCCCACGTTATTATCTTTGAGGCTGAAATACCTTTGAAGAGTCTCAAAACTTTTCTTAAGCCTTACTAACCTGATTTTAGGCCTGATTTGCTTCTGTTTCATATGGTTATAACTGAGACATCCCTCCGACGAGTATTGATATAGATGGGGGCTTAGAATTATTGTAACCGAACAAAACCAGTTTCTTAGTATTACAGTCTGAGCCATTCCAGGCTGTATGAAAGGAATTACTGTTTGTCCAAATAATAAGTTGGTTTCCGTACCGTATTTGAAGGCCATGTTTAGTGCCCCCAGAAGTAGTAATTTGTTGGGCATTTTTACCAAGCGAAAACTCACTTTCGAACCGAATCATGTCAATTTTGAATACCTGTTCGAAGACGACATTATACTATCGTTGAACGCCGTTTTAAATATGTAAGATCTCCGCTGACATTGACTTCCGAATCTGCTGCGGTGATGAATGCACTTGTCGGTTCGGGTGTTCATTAATCGTTTACCTGAGTCGGGAGGTGCCCAGCATGAGGGTTGGACTCAGCAGCAAGTATCTGGTTTTTCGCGCTTCGGGTCTAGCGGACCCTACTGTAATTTATTTACCGAACATTTTTGCTCCATTGATAACGCGGCACGTTACTGGCTATGACGTAGTCTAGGAAGTTTGTTTTGTTCATTACCCAATTTTTGGGAGATCTTTAACTTTTCAGATTGATTCGCCTGTGGTCATTGTATGTAAATGTTCCACGAACCACTAAAACAGAATAAACCAGACATGCTTAGAATAAGTTTTTATAGCTTCTACTAATTTATTGTAAAAAGGTAAAAATGATGAAAACTACGCCTGGTGGTTTTGAAAAAGTGTAAGTGTGCAATAACGCATTAAATAAGCCAGTGAGTAGAAGCATTAGAAATAATACAGAAAATCATATTGCTAGTTTTGGATTTTGAAAACGTTGAATATTTATGATTAATATAGGTACTTCAACAATTAATAAAGAAGAAGCACTACATATTTTACTATTCGTTTTTTTATCATTTGTTTATTAAACTTAGAAGAGTACATTTTGATTTTTTCAAATTTCTAGGGAAGGGGGTATTCTAGCTTAATGTTAAAATTTTAAATTTTTTTCATTTAGAAATGTCGAAAAATTAGAATTGTACGCCTGAAAAACGCGCCCTGATAAAAAAATTGCTTTCTGTGGGCAAAACTAATGTCGGAGTTCAAAATATTCTTAGTTGCTCACCCACAATTACATGTATAGCTATCAGGTACCAATCAAGTAATAAAAAACGTGGGAGCAAGCCAGAAATGGCAGTAAGAGATACCCAAGGCAGAATCCATTTGCGGCTGCTACAAAGGTAAAAAACGCCTTTAGTCTACCTTTTTCTTCTTCTTAATTGGCGTAGACACCGCTTACGTGATTATAGCCGAGTTAACAACAGCGCGCCAGTCGTTTCTTCTTTTCGCTACGTGGCGCCAATTGGATATTCCAAGCGTAGCCAGGTCCTTCTCCACCTGGTCCTTCCAACGGAGTGGAGGTCTTCCTCTTCCTCTGCTTCCCCCGGTGGGTACAGCGTCGAATACTTTCAGAGCTGGAGTGTTTTCATCCATCCGGACAACATGACTTAGCCAGCGTAGCCGCTGTCTTTTAATTCGCTGAACTATGTCAATGTCGTCGTATATCTCGTACAGCTCATCGTTCCATCGAATGCGATATTCGCCGTGACCAACGCGCAAAGGACCATAAATCTTTCGCAGAACTTTTCTCTCGAAAACTCGCAACGTCGACTCATCAGTTGTTGACATCGTCCAAGCCTCTGCACCATATAGCAGGACGGGAATTATGAGTGACTTAAAGAGTTTGGTTTTTGTTTGTCGAGCGAGGACTTTGATCTCAATTGCCTACTCAGTCCGAAGCAGCACCTGTTGGCAAGAGTTATCCTGCGTTGGATTTCTAGGCTGACATTGTTGGTGGTGTTTACGCTGGTTCCAAGATAGACGAAATTATCTACGACTTCAAAGTTATGACTGTCAACAGTGACGTGAGTGCCAAGTCGCGAGGGCGACGACTGTTTGTTTGATGACAGGAGATATTTCGTCTTGCCCTCGTTCACTGCCAGACCCATTTCTTTTGCTTCCTTGTTCAGTCTGGAGAAAGCAGAACTAACGGCGCGGGTGTTGAGGCCGATGATATCAATATCATCGGTATACGCCAGCAGCTGTACACTCTTATAAAAGATGGTACCTTCTCTATTTAGTTCTGCAGCTCGAACTTAAGAATCGCACGATATGGAATCACCTTGTCTGAAACCTCGGAGAGGTCCTTCCCGATTCTGACGGAGCTTTTCGTGTTTACACAGCCGTATTAGTTTTGCGGGGATACCAAATTCAGACATCGCGGCATAAAGGCAGCTCCTTTTCGTGTTGTCGAAAGCAGCTTTGAAATCGACGACGAGGTGGTGTGTATCGATTCTCCTTTCACGGGTCATTTCCAAGATTTGGCGCATGGTGAATATCTGGTCGGTTGTTGATTTTCCAGGTCTAAAGCCACACTGATAAGGTCCAATCAGTTTGTTGACGGTGGGCTTTAATCTTTCACACAATACGCTCGATAGAACCTTATATGCGATGTTGAGGAGGCTAATCCCACGGTAGTTGGCGCAGTTGTGGGGTCTCCTTTTTTATGGATTTGGCATAGCACACTTAAATTCCAATCGTTGGGCATGCTTTCGTCCGACCATATTTTACAAAGAAGCTGATGCATGCTCCTTATCAGTTCGTCGTCGCCGTGTTTGAATTGTTCGGCCGGCAATCCGTCGGCCACTGCCGCTTTGTTGTTCTTCAGGCAATTGTGCTATTCGAACTTCTTCATGGTCGGGTAATGGAACGTCTGCTCCATCGTCATCGATTGGGGAATCGGGTTCGCCTTCTCCTGGTGTTGTGCATTCACTGCCATTCAGCAGGCTGGAGAAGTGTTCCCTCCATAATCTAAGTATGCTCTGGGCATCGGTGACTTGATCACCTTTGGGGGTTCTACAAGGGTATGCTCCGGTCTTGAAACCTTCTGTAAGACGCCGCTTTAGGCATGCTTTTCTTGGCAAGGTGTAGGACCCATTTATTTGATCAAGGAATGCATGACTGATGATCCATATGTCGAAATGCTCCAGAAAACCATGCTGTCGTATACCAGTGAAGAAATTCCGCTTGTTTGGTATGTGAATTGTATAAAATAATTAGATTATACTTCCTATACTTTGTATTCGTCACTGCATCTACACTTGGATTTTTGCTAATGCATAAGTAACAAGTAAGCAAAGGCTAAGTTTGGGTGCAACTGAAACCTTAAGGTGTAAAACCTCAACCAGAGGATTGGAATCCAAGCAATATTTATATATACATATCCTATATATAACTCATACACTGACCAACATATTTGGCATTAGCTTTGTTGAAGAAACGAAAATCATTATATGTAGTATATGGGAGTTGGGATAGTATCGACCAGATTTTATAAGTGCAAATTTGTATACCTTTATATTAATTTCTTCTTGATTTGTGTACTGGAAAGTGAAAGAATCAAATGGGATTTAAAATTGTGGTATATGGAAAGTAGGCGTGGTTGTAGTCCGATTTCCTCCCCATTTTTCCACTAAAATTTAATGTCTCTGGCGTAATAGTTATTAATTTATTGCGCTTTTAGTAGTTTTGAGCAGTAGCGTTATATGGGGAAGATAACCCTTCCGATCTCATCCATTTTCACACTGTCGGTAGGAGTTCTTATAATATTTGAGGTAGGCTTATTTGCTGTTCCTTGCTATTACGATTCTCTGCCAAATTAGAGTATTATATCTTATTAAGTGCTTAGTTATGACATTTTATAGATGTGAGCATGGCAGTAGTCCACATGCGCATGCCAATTTCAAGTTACAGTTTTCATTGACGGACCGACAGACAGACAGTCAACTCGTTAACGTCATCCTGATCATATATATATAACCCTATATTAGAGGTGTTCTACGTTATATGGAGATGTTTGAAATAGTGTTTTAAGTTAACAGAATGGGCTAATTTCTTTCCTTCTTATGTAAAAATGTTTAAAAAAAATTTGGGGACAATCGGATGATGGGAAGACAGCGCGGAAATGTTTTAAAATTAAAAATTGCCTTCCTATAGGAAAAAAACAAGTTTTATGTATTCACGTATCAATTTCTTTTAGTGTATTTATTAAATGAATGTGTATGCTTTAATATGTCTCAACTAGCACGATATAAAGAATAGTTTTAAGAATATTTTGTTCTTATTTCGAGTGAAAAAACGGTAAATAGTATTTTTTTTATCGCACCATCGTCGTAACTGTCGATTGCTTTATTTTTGCAACATGAACCAGCAATATTTGCAAAAATAAAAAACGAACGACTGCAGACTTTGGTAACGGTATTTTTGGGCAGCGAAATAAAACAGTAAATGGACTGCGTTCTTTTTTCAATAATTGTCACTCTCATTTGTTTGGCATTTGAAATCAGATGTGTTAATTTGTGCGAAATTGTGATTATTTAATAAAAAAAAGAAATGAGTGAATTACCAACAACTGCGAGTACATTACATATACAAACACGACAACGTTCTGAACAAGTTGTGAATATTGAACTAATTGGAAGAATTTCTCATCAGATAACAGGTGCTAAACTACCATCGAACAAACAAATACTGCAATTACTATTTTATAACATTAGATTTGTGTATCGGCAATTGAGAGAAAGTGCAAAATTAACAATAAATGCTGTATTAATATTTTGGCAACAAGCTCGAATTCCGACAAAAGATGTAGCTAGGTGTGTCGATAAATTAGAATCTCTGTACAAATTATGGCAGAAGATTCAAAAAACCGTACCAAATAAGAGATCTGATGCTCAGAAAAAAATTGTTGAAGACTTTTCTGCAGAATTGGATAATTTGTTTGACATTGCTCATAGAGATGCCTTACAAAACATGCGTATTTGCGAAGACAAGGAATTTTTGATTCTACAAAGGCAAAAAGGTCGCCCTGGTAGCATGGCCGGTGTTGACATGGTATTGTATCGGCGACAAAACAGAGCAGATCACTGCATTGAGAAAGAAATGTCTAGAAAAAGGAAACATCAACAAATGTCGGAAGTGAATCGTAAGTTTATCAAATGAAATTAATTTTATTTATAGTGGTAATGGTCAATTTTAAAATGATATTGTGTAGTCGAACTCGAAGACGATTTTGGTATGGACTATGAAGAAGATATTGGTGACAGTGAGCCTGAAGTAGCGGAAACCAATGTGAAAAAAAATACAAAACAAACTGCTTCAACTTGTATTAACAGGGGAAGAAAACATTTTCACACCGCGATTGCTTTCAGCACTTGATAGCGCCAAAGTAAGCGATGGAAAGGCGATGCACATTCTGATGGCGACTGCAGAAGCATTGGGCCATTGCACTAGCGACTTGGTAGTCAATCGTTCTACTCTCCATAGACTGAGGGAAGAGCATCGCAGAAAAGAAACACAGAGGATTCAAGAGAGTTTTATTGACAAAGTATACTATGATTGAAAATATACGTATAGGTTATTTAAATACTAATAATATTCTATTCTAGCTAAGTGATACACAAGCAATGGTCGTCCACTGGGATGGTAAAGTATTGCCAGATCTAATTGGAAAAATAAAAGTTGAGCGAATTGCAGTGCTTGTTAGTTATAATGGCGAATCCAAATTTCCAGGCGCTCCAAAACTTATATCTGCCACTGGTGAAAATATAGCTACAGCCGTTTTTGATACACTTAGTAAATGGAATATTTTAGATCGCGTAGAAGGCATGTCTTTTGACACCACGTCCACTAATACTGGTCCAACGAATGGAGCATGCGCTCAATTGCAACGCATGTTAGGAAGAAATTTGTTGACGTTACCATGCCGTCACCACATTCTAGAAATATACTTGCGTAGTGTATTTGACCTGCATTTCAAAGTGACTCAAGCACCCGAAGTCTCAATTTTCGAGAGATTTGCCAAAGCCTAGCCAAATATTGACACTTCATCATTTAAGAGTGGGCTCGACTGTGAAGATATAAAATCTCATATAAGTGATGGCATCTGCAATGACATCAAACAATTTTGTCATTCACAATTACAAAAAACTTTTGTTCGTGCTGACTACGAAGAATTTTTACGTCTAGTACTTACATGCACGTTGGATGTCAAAGGGGATATATTCCTTGAAAATATTTCTTTTTCGTGATCAATTTCACTTGAGTAAAGCTGAATTAAAAGGTTTAAGTCACATTTGCGTTTTTTTAGTACGTTTATATATAAAAGCTTGGTACAAATGCTCTAATGCAATTACCTCTCCCCTGCATGATTTAAACTTTGTAAAAGAATGTATTAATTATGAAAAAGTGAACCCAAGTATTTCTTCGGAATTGCTGAGAAAAATGCAACAACACATGTGGTATTTGTCAGAGGAAAACGTCGCAATGGCTTTCTTTGATTTCAATGTTTCTGTAGATGTTAAGAAAAAAATGGTAAACAATTTAAAATCAGAAGAGCCAACTATTAAACTACAAAACAATCGCAAAATAAAAAAATTAAGTGACTTAGGCAATTCGGATTTAAGCGAATTTGTATCCAAAAGAACTTTAACATTTTTTATGAAGTACAAGTTGTCAACCAACTTTTTGTATTTGGATCCAGAGTCTTGGGAAACAAACGAGGAATTCCAAAATGGTCGCACAATATGCCACAAATTGCTTGTTACTAATGATACAGCGGAAAGAGGTATTAAATTTATAAGGATTTCAATACTATTCTTACAAATAAAGAAGAAGAAAAACAGTTCCTCCTTCAAGTTGTTGAAGAATACAAAAAAAAATCCTATAAAAAATCGGAATTAATTTAAGTTTTAATATTTCTAGATGTATTAAATAAATTGATATGAATAAAAATATTTCCTTTAAGTAGTAGTTTTAAGTTAATATAATGCAAAAAATTGGAGAAAAATAATACACTAAAAGAAAAATTGATACCTGAATACATAAAACTTGTTTTTTTTCCTATAGGAAGGCAATTTTTAATTTTAAAACGTTTCCGCGCCGTCTTCCCATCATCCGATTATCCCCAAATTTTTTTTTAAACATTTTTACATAAAAAGGAAAAAAAATAACCCATTCTGTAAACATAAAATACATTTTGAATTTTAAGGACAGGTCTACCCCATATCTATCTCGATTAATTTTAGGTAATACTTACAACCGTTAGGTGAACAAAACTATTAAACTCTGGAACAATAAGTTGCAAGAGTATAAAAAAGATAAATGAAGTAATTTTTCATGACTTTATGAAATAATTTGATATGATTGGTATATTACTATTTGGCGGTTTTTTAATCCTTTCGAATATTTTTAGGTGATGAATCCGATTCCTTAGGCGCGAGTCGCCAAGGAAAAACTCCAATTACGAATTCATTAAATAAAGACAAGCGTAAGCCATTTTTCAAAAAGCAAGATACTGCTTCTCCTTACGACGTAGTTCCATCTATGCGACCAGTTGTTTTGGTTGGCCCTAGCCTTAAGGGGTATGAAGTCACAGATATGATGCAAAAGGCTCTTTTTGACTTTTTAAAACACCGGTTTGAAGGAAGAATTATAATTACACGAGTAATGGCTGATATATCTCTAGCAAAGAGATCTATTATGAACAACCCTACAAAACGCGCTATCATGGAACGGTCCAGCAGTCGGTCAGACTGTCTCACTAAGGTTCAAGAAGAAATTGAACGTATATTTGAACTAGCGAGAACCCTACAATTGGTAGTTCTTGACTGCGACACAATAAACCATCCTTCACAACTTGCGAAAACTTCATTGGCGCCTACTATTGTATATCTAAAAATAAGTAGCAGTAAGGTATGTACATTAATATAAGAAAGATGACCTGTATTTGAAGTTATTGTTTTTAATTCTCTCAACATAATTGTTGTTATCTGTTTACTATATGTGTAAGTGACTTATCCTATTGTAGAATTTGAACTTATATTCAGCAAAACCGTAAATGCACGTTTAAGCATCCAATTCACGCGATCTTTATTAAGTCGTTTTTAAGTCTTATTCTTCAATCGCAAAATCGCATTGTCAATAAAAATTAATCGTGTACCTCTTGTTCATTTTAATAATTAAAATACCCTTTTATGCTAAATAATAAAAAATCCTTAACAAAACAGTACTATTCGTCTCAAAAATCGGTATAAGAAAACCTACACATTTACTTTAAAACACGTGTCTGGTTGTACCTTTTTAATAATTCGCGCAATCATGTGAAAACAATATATATTTGTGAAATAAAACTTTAAGTTTAGCAATAATATTAAAAACCCTTTTATACAGTACAAAAAGAAGAAACAGTATAAATCTTTAGAAATAAAATGAAGAAATGGAAAGCTTTAAGATCGTAAAGTTAAACAAAGTAAAGCAAAAGTTTAATATTCTCAAACAAGGAATCTTTGTTATCGTAAAGAAAAATATATATATCGTATAGAACAAAAACAGGTACACGGCAACATTGTAAAAGAATACATTCGATGACTCTAAACAACGTGATAGTGAAAAAAAATGTAAAAATTCGTAAGAAACACAGGTGGAAATAAAACAAATAAACAATATGGCAAAGAAAAATTTTAATATCGTAAAAACTAAGTACATATACGTACTTTGACGCAAATATATAAAAAATAGTAAGACTTTTTAATTCAAATTTTGCGCGAAAACTCATCCGTTGAATTTTGTTTTTTTATGTTGGTATGACTGCAGTGAATTCTGCGCCGAATGTCATATCAAAATAATCATTGGTGTTTAGTATACGCTTGTCTCTCTGAAGTAAGTAAAGTGCTTTCAGCGATTTTTACAATGAGAGAAATTCTTCAGCAACGGAGTCAAATTTCTGGTGCCGAAACGTTCAGAATGTTGAAAAAGATCTTCGACGATAATTGTTTGTCGCGAGCAAGTGTTTTTGATTGGTACAAATTATTCAGGGTGCCGAGGACGCGTTTCCGATGAGCCACGTTCATGACGGCCATCAACATAAACTGATGATAAACACGTCAATAATATAAAGGAATTGGTGCTTCATAATCGACGATTAACAGTCAAAGATCTTCCTGGCATTCTTGGAATATTGGAAGGATTAGTTAGAATTTTGAAAGGTCATTGGGCCTAGGAAAAATGAAAGCTCGGTTAGTTCCAAAATCACTAATTTAAAAAAAACTACGTGAATGCACCATCTCATACTGCATTGATTCCTCGTAAGTTTTTCGTCAAATTTTCAACCAATATCGTATTGCAACCACCGTATTCGCCTGATTTAGCTTCGAGTGACTTCAGTCTATCCAGCAAACTCAAACGACCGCTCCGGGAAAACCGTTTTTAGTCCATTAAAGACATTAAACGCGAATCGCTACGCCCATTGAAGGCTATTCCACAAATTGACTCTAACCACTGTTTCAAGGATTGGAAGAAAGTTAGCACAATTGTATTGTTGATTATTTTGAGGGAGACGACATTGATTTTGAAAAATTATTGAAAATTATTAACAAGGTCCTACTATCCTCATAGTAGTACATATCAAAATTTTATGAAAGAAGAAGTGAAGGAATTTAGTACAAATTTTAACTCAATTAAAATAAAAGAAGTGAATAACAAAATCGAAGGGGGAATGAGGGATTTGGCTATATAAAACATCGAACTTATTCAACCATTTGATGACGATCGTAACTAATTGCCACTCTTCATAAATGGAACAGATGCTACAATCACCTAAAATATCAAGGCACAAAACATTTTATCTCCATTCTGTTAAACGAACACTGAGAGGCGCTGCATTAGATGTGGGAAGACGAGAACAACCACCGGATTGGATGACGTTAAGGCTGTTATTTATTGACAAGTTTGGGGATCGCACTTCAGTTACAACACTAATTTAAACAAGTAAGGAAGGGCTAAGTTCGGGCGTCACCGAATATTTTATACTCTCGCATGATAAAGTGATAATCGAGATTTCATTATCCGTCATTTACATATTTTTTTATTTTGCTGTAAAATTAATTAGATTAGATCAATTTGTGTACTTTGAGTATTGAATTGTATTTTCATTTATTTTGACTGTATTGAGGACTATGTAAAAAAACAAAAACAATCGTTTTTCGAAGTTAATGCACATTTTATTTCTTACATCAATAAGATTATATAGGTTTGATTTAGAAGTAATAAGTATTATATATTTTAATAATTAAATGTTTTATTTTTAAAACCTAAAGATATGATTTTATAAATAGCAAAATTTATCCTACGTACATTTCATTTATTCTTAAAATATTTACTTCTACTTTATATTTATACAAATTCTTATATATTACCAAAAATATATATTGTATTTAAAACAATATTTTTTTTTCAAAAAACTGCATTTCTTTTAATATATAATAATGTATATTTTATTATATAATATTACAATTTTGAAAGATTTGTTAAATTATTTTAATTCTACCTTATGTTTATACAAATTCTTATATACTAACAAATTATACAAATGATTTAAAATTTCTAAGTTTAAATATTTATTTATTAATTCATAATGTCATATTTTTAACTTATTCTAATGCCCTTATGTGTGAAAAAGATACTATTGTACATAGCCTTAGTCCGAAATAGAGACACAAATACCATCATGATAGCTATGCACTGTCTCATAAGTGATAGCATCAACATGAGAATGATCCATGTTTGAAAATGCCCAATCAATTTGCCTACCCGCAGGTGTAGTTGAATATTCTACACTAAGCAGGGAACTAAAGTTTTTATCTTGAAGAAGATTTTTTATTGTAGACCCTGCAGACTTTAAGCAAATGTTAAAATCTCCCACAATTAAGACATTTTGATTGCACAACTCTGTAGTAAGAATTTCTTGAAGTTCTGCAATAAAAAGCCTGAGGGGAAAAGCTGAGTTTCTGTAAAGAACCAGAATATTGTTGTTGAAACATTTAAACAAAACTGCTTCTAAAACTTTGCGGTCTGAATAAATCTTCTTCATAATCTTCGGTTCTATAGAGCTGGCAACACTATGCTTTACATAAATTATAAGGCCCCGTTTTTTTCGGTTGCTTGTCTCAGTGCTATCTATCCTCAGCTCGTTTATAAGAGTAAATCCTGGTATCTCAAAATGTTTAACAGGAGTGCTCCAGGTTTCTACGAAGCATAAAATATCTGAAGATAGCATCAGACAGTCGCCTTTTATGTTAATGTGAGCGTGGAGACTCTGAGCATTATGATATAAAATTTGAAGTGCTGATGATCGAGAAATCATAAAATCGAAACTTGTAATCAGGGCTTTAGATGTGCTCAATTCCATCATTTCCCTAAATACTGGATCCGATTCAGAAAATTTATTAGGAGGAATAAAATTTCCGATAATAAAGAGACCTACTGCCGTAGTAGCTCGACTGCAAGCGACATATATCGAAGCTCTAGGCATTCTGGGTCGAGTATGAACGACAACTTTATTATATGTAGCACCCTGACTTTTGTGAATGGTTATTCCCTCAGCTGGAACAACTGGAAACTGATTTCTTTCAATTATAATTTGCTCATTTCTTTTATATTGAAAAGATCTAATAACTTTTTCAATTGGGGTCCAAGAACTTTCTAAAGGATGAGGCTTTTTTGATCGTGCTATCAAACCAACAGAAGGTTCCAAGAATTTAATCCAAAGAATTACTGGATAATCAATTTGCATTAGTTCTCCAGTTGCCCCATTAACTAAACCATCACATGTGTTTATATTCACTGTAATCATGTATTTTGCAGTGGTTTTTAGTGTCAACTGATAAGGAAGTCCCTGTGTTTCAGAAGTTTTGAAAAGTTGAACTCTTTCCAAAATATTCCCTTGTTGATCACCTATACCCATTCCTCTTACAGAGTCTTTGGCAGTTGAAGAAATAGCTTCAGTTGTAATTCGACTGAGCTTAAGGGCATTGAAATTATTTGTCTCTTCGTTTGACCAAAATAAATGGATCGCATCATCGGGGACTTCTTCAGAATTAACTACCCGAGTTTGAATTAATGATATATCATCATTTGTCATAGTGCCAGATGCCATACGATTTAACGCAATAGCAAAAGCTTGATCGTCCCTTTGTCTCATTATTTCTGTTAATTCAAAATATTTGAATAAGTCCCACAAAGGAGAACCAACTAAAGTGCTGTAAGCATCATTAGAGTTAGAAGAAAATATCCACCTATCTCCAACAGGTGAGAGTTGCTTCAAATCTCCAAACACTATAATCGGTATGCCACCAAATGGGTTGTTTGTTTTAAAAATTTGTTTAAGCCTAGCATCAACATAGCTAAACATTCGAGCGCCCACCATTGATATTTCATCAATTATGATTAGTTTTAAATCAGCAAGTTTGTAATACAAAGAGTTAACTATGTCACTGCTTAAGGGCCTCAACTCTCTATTCGGCTGATTTACAGGAAGAGAAAATATTGAGTGAAGTGTCAGTCCACCTATCCCGAATGCTGCTTTACCCGTAGGTGCACAAAGGAGAACTTTTAAAGAACTTGGGATGGATCCAGGTGTAGAATTGAAGCGATGGTTAAGAGCTTGATATATTGCAGATATCAAACGACTTTTTCCAACACCTGCTCCGCCCCCAATGAATTCATAAAATGGTCGACTTGTTTTAATCTGATGCATCAAATGAGTCAAGTATGTTCTTTGCTTAATATTTAAACTTTGAACTAGAGAAAATAATTCCTCAACCGAAATTAAAGGGGGTAGTTTAATAAGCCTAATATTGCAATCAGATTCAGTACCATTATCTGTTGTATGTTCGCCATGCATTAATATTAGGGCTTATTTCTGGAAGTGCTAACACCCGAAACTCATTTTCCACAACAGGTAGTTCATTTTGTACAGCTTCTTCTAAGTCTGTCTCATTATAAAGACTTTCTAAGACACTTTCCAGTTCTCTTTGATCAAAAACATCATATTTTTTTCGATTTCCCTCAATTAAAATACGGTGAGTTATACAAGTTAGCTCATTATCATTTTCAATAAGATCTTCCTGTTCGTTCCGCCATGGATAGAAAAGCATTACCATTTCGCGGAAATACTCAACTTTGGTCACATCAGGACTAAACCTTCTGTACCGAATAATAATTGGTTTGGTACGTTTTTTAACAAAACCGCTGCCGTCTCTAAGTGCAATTAGTACCCCAATATCTGGTACGTTATTATCTTCCCTCTCTTCTTCTTCATGATCACTGTCTTGCACTATTCTATTGGATTTCACAAATTTAAACATAGATGCAAAATCTGCTAAGCAAACAGTTTCTAACTGATCGGGCCGCTGCACATAACGGTCTAAAATACCAGCTACAAATATTTCAGTAGAATCTGAAGGAAGGTTCTGAAGTTCCGCCCTAGGTTTTACCATTCGCACACGTTCCTCTGGTCGTGAGGTATTTATAAATATTTCTCCATTACTAGCTTCCGAAAGATGAAGCCCAATGCAGCAATAAACAGCTTCTTGTGCAGATATTTCCGTGCCTGATATAAATTTATGACCTATATGTTGAAGTTTTTGCTTTATTGTATAATTTCCGGCATTTACTTCTGATATAGCTTCATTTAAGAGCCTAGAAATTCCTCTGTTCGATTTGTTAATATAATTAATTATATAGGAACAGCAAGCATATGCATCCAGTATATATTGGATATCCATATTAGCCCTATGGAGTTCCAAAATAAGAGGATTATAAGCATTTATAAAACGATCTTGCATTTTTCTTTTCAGAAAAATTTTAGGTTTTGATAAGCTTGATCTCAGAGCTAACAAATAGTCATCAAAAGACATGTTTATTCTATTATCGCTCAAGAAATTTTCAAAATTATCTAAATTCGATATATCTTCTGTAGTCAGAGTTGAATTTAAAACATTTTGAATTCTAGAAAAGTTTTCCTTATGCCTTTCCAAATCTTGGGTTGTGTCTGGAAAAGGAAGCAATATTTGTGTGCAAGGCATTGGTGGATATGGTATACCAAAACGACAAAATTGTTGTCCTCTTATTTCTCTAGTACACGACCGACTGTGATTATGCTTTTGATAATCTAAATAATGTTCCAAGTGGCTTACTGAACTATCTGTTGAAACATAAGTGTCAATGAAATCAATGACTTCGGAGAATGTCTCAGGACTTTGAAGGTTGATCTTGGGAGCATTATTAAGCCAATACATGCCATGTATATGCGGGGAACCTCTCTGTTGAAACTCTACTCTCCAGTAATAGTTTTTTACAAAATGTGTTCCAAAAATGCCGGTATTATCTTTAAAAAGTTTAAGGATTTGCCGGTAGCGGTAATCAAAATATCTAGCACAAGTAACCGCATCTGAGCAGATTAAGCGATATCTATCTTGGGTTGATAAAATGTTGGCTTCTTCTTGTGAAATATCTTTTGAATCAACAGTTTTCGACAGAATAACCAACAGCTCAACCCACTGAGATTCAGCAGCCGATAGAGTTATGAAAAAGGTTGGAAGCCCAAATTGGCGAATCATTGCAATTGCTTTTTTTTTCTCAGCTTCCCAGTGAGCAGGAGAGGATCTAACAACTTTCAAAACTTTGTAACCGTCATCATGTTGAATCAAGTTTTGAACAAAGTTTTCATTTAATACATTTTGAGCCGTAACTCGGTTACGACCTGAAAACTTTCGGAGGCAAATGGATGTACTATTCTTAATTTGCAGTAGTTCTAATTTTTTATAGTGGTAGAACAACTTCGGAATGGTACACGCTCTGCGGTCAAAGCGGCGAATTTCGGAACGTACTATCTTACTATCGGGTGATTTTTTAAGAGCTTGATAACTTTTTTTTAAAAAAAAAACGCATAAAATTTGCAAAATCTCATCGGTTCTTTATTTGAAACGTTAGATTGATTCATGACATTTACTTTTTGAAGATAATTTCATTTAAATGTTGACCGCGACTGCGTCTTAGGTGGTCCATTCGGAAAGTCCAATTTTGGGCAACTTTTTCGAGCATTTCGGCCGGAATAGCCCGAATTTCTTCGGAAATGTTGTCTTCCAAAGCTGGAATAGTTGCTGGCTTATTTCTGTAGACTTTAGACTTGACGTAGCCCCACAAAAAATAGTCTAAAGGCGTTAAATCGCATGATCTTGGTGGCCAACTGCCCATGCATCCCGAAAAATGCACTGTTTGGTGTGGTTTGTACGCTGGTGGAATCATTGGACCGTATTTTTCAAAGATGCTGTTGGACGCAACGTTACGGTGAATGGCGATCGCTATCGTTCGATGCTAACAAACTTTTTGTTGCCAAAAATGGAAGAACTGAACTTGGTTGACATGTGGTTTCAACAAGATGGCGCTACATGCCACACAGCTCGCGATTCTATGGCCATTTTGAGGGAAAACTTCGGAGAACAATTCATCTCAAGAAATGGACCCGTAAGTTGGCCACCAAGATCATGCGATTTAACGCCTTTAGACTATTTTTTGTGGGGCTACGTCAAGTCTAAAGTCTACAAAAATAAGCCAGCAACTATTCCAGCTTTGGAAGACAACATTTCCGAAGAAATTCGGGCTATTCCGGCCGAAATGCTCGAAAAAGTTGCCCAAAATTGGACTTTCAGAATGGACCACCTAAGACGCAGCCGCGGTCAACATTTAAATGAAATTATCTTCAAAAAGTAAATGTCATGAACCAATCTAACGTTTCAAATAAAGAACCGATGAGATTTTGCAAATTTTATGCGTTCTTTTTTTTAAAAAAGTTATCAAGCTCTTAAAAAATCACCCGATATATGTTTCAGAGCATGTACGTTTTTGCCCAACGTATATTGTTCCAAATGACAATTCTTCCGAATTATTATCTTGAACTATGTCAATTGGCCTTTGCCCTTCCCCTGGCGCTATAACTAAACGGTTATATTCCATGTTTTCTATAGGAATATTGTCTAAAAGAGTCTCTTGACTACCTGGGTTCAGTTCTGCAGGTACGGGTGCTATGGGAATGTCTGTGTGATTATTATGGGAAGTCTGTTCCTCATAAAGAGATTGAACCAATCTATCATCTTCAGCAGATGCAACAAAGGGAACTTCTTCTTGGTTATTAAAGCCTGAAATCCAATTCTCATTTATGTGTATATTATGCTCACGATACAGAGAAGTATTCACTAAGAATCGCAAAGCTTCCATAACCTTCGCAGGCCGTATGGTATCAGTCATATAATCATGATTGTATTCCATACGTCTTCTTAAGTGAATTTGTATCACATGAGTTTGATCAAAAGTCCTCGGTAGAGATGTCACAACATTATTAACAGAAATAGGTATATTGACAACGGCACCTTTAATCGAACTTTGGCCTTGATATCCCAATGGACGAATGGTCATAAAAGGCAATCGAGGCATTATTAGCCTTTCTTCAATAGGGGTTAAATTTTTTAAACAATCTGGTATATCCGGAAAGTCTAGACCATTTAACAAACATATTTTTGGTATGTTATTTTTGGCAATCCCATTTTTGCAAGTTAAGCAAAAATTGTAGTTTCCATCTTCAGAAGGAAACTTTTGCTTTAAAAAGAAAACAGATGTAGCATCTGGGTGAACTTGAGCTATAGTTCCGAAATTTAACTTGCGTACTTGATGTGGAAACCATAATCCCCCACAGCAAATACATATTTCGGTGGGACCTTTCTTTATATTTTCAAAATAAATGCTTCGAAAATCTCTTGAAATGCCACCATTTGCAAAAATATCAGAGACATTATTTTCTCTGTTTAATATATTTCGTTGGGACTGCCTTTCATTTTGAATTTGCCTATTTGTTAAGTTTTCTCTATGAATACGGACCAGATTTTGTTGTTGACGTCTCTGATTTAAAATTTGTTCCCTTGCACCCCTCCTGATAAGCTGTCGTCGTTGCGTTTCTCTATAACGTTCCTCTCTCCTTGTTTCAGGATTTCTTCTTGAACGTTCTCTTTGTATCTGATCACGTATGCGCTCTAAATGTCTATAGTTAGGATTTCTTCTAAGTTCTCGGTGTACTACGGTATTATGAGACTGCTCATTTGACCGAATAATAGGGTTTTGGCGTCGAATTCTATGTTCTTGGGTATTCCTACTTTGCTCTTCAGAGCGAAATTGAGGATTTTGTCGCCGGGTTCTATGCTGATTGGTATCTATGATTTGTTCAGCTAACCTTATTTCGGGATTTTCCCGCCGAGACCTATGCTGAACAGTATTTATACTTTGCTCAGCAGACCGAAGATTTGGGTTCTCCCGGCGGGACCTATGTTCTCTGGTATTCCTACTTTGCTCTTCAGAGCGAAATTGAGGATTTTGTCGCCGGGTTCTATGCTGATTGGTATCTACGATTTGTTCAGCTAACCTTATTTCGGGATTTTCCCGCCGAGACCTATGCTGAACAGTATTTATACTTTGCTCAGCAGACCTAAGCTCTGGGTTTTCCCGCCGAGACCTATGCTGAACAGTATTTATACTTTGCTCAGCAGACCTAAGCTCAGGGTTTTCCCGCCGAGACCTATGCTGAACAGTATTTATACTTTGCTCAGCAGACCGAAGATTTGGGTTCTCCCGGCGGGACCTATGTTCTCGGGTATTCCTACTTTGCTCTTCAGAGCGAAATTGAGGATTTTGTCGCCGGGTTCTATGCTGATTGGTATCTATGATTTGTTCAGCTGACCTTATTTCGGGATTTTCCCGCCGAGACCTATGCTGAACAGTATTTATACTTTGCTCAGCAGACCGAACCTCTTGATTTTGTCGCCTTGTCCTATGTTGAACTGTATTGGTACTTTGTTCTGACAGGCGGACTTCTGGATCTAATCTGCGATTAGCCTGGCTTTGAGTATTATGTGATTGCTCACTAGCTCTATATAATGAGTTAGCCCGAAGAATCTGCATACGTCTTCTATTTTCAAGTCGACTTTGTACAACAGATCTTTTATTTAATCTAGGCATAATTTCTTAAAATTCAATCTTGCTAAAGAAAATAAATAATTTAATCTATTAAACAAATAAATAATTTAATCATAATCTATTAAAACAAGTGTGTAAATACTTTCTGATTTTTCTTCCGAATGACTCCTGTGTTCTCTTTTTAGGGTAACTTGCTGGTCTTCTTTCAGTCTTCTTTTCAAGTGGATGATGATATAGATTCGTTCTATATTTTATTATATTGATATGATTTATGATGCTAACACCACTATGGTAAATTTTCACTTAATTAATTAAAACTTCAGCTAAAAATGTAGACTTCACTACTCAAGTTATTTAGTGTAACTGAAAGAATAAACATCTAGCATAATAATATATAAATTATACATATACTCGTATAGTACATACATATATATATCTCTTAGAAATTAGTAATTTGCTTAATAGCCTTGAAAGTATTTACACGGAAAACTCCTACGTAAATTGCTTTTTTTAATGCTTTCTGAAACAAAGGAGTTCATCTTCCGCAAAAGTTCGCTCGTGAAGGCTAAACTATGTAGGTAGAAAATTTGTGAAAACAATTTTTAAGTATACCATATATCAAGGTTGAAAGTTTGAGTTGTTATGAATAGACACAGGTAGGTAAGCCATTTTTGTTTTAAAAATTATTCAATAACATTTGAGTAAGGGGATTTGCAGCCAAATACATTGAAAACAATTTTAAAGAATAAATACTAATTCCCATTAAATATATATGCTAAATATTGTAAATTATTAGGTCTATATACACATCTGTGTCTTAATACCTAAACCGTCCATAAGCTATCTATGGAGCTTTGTAAATCGCGATTTTTCGCATAAGCCAAATTAAAACAATTAATACTAATTTGGTCCATCTGAAAAGCAGGTTTTCTAATTGCGTGCCTTTGATACTAGACTACTATTAATTTACGTTAGTATTTCTTACTGACTTTCAAATATAGTTGGATTTTACATGTGCCTAAAAAATTTAATGTATAATATGTGACCTGGTCCACGAAAAAGGAGCTAACTTTCAAACAAGTTATGACTTTTTGGATTCTATCACGTGAAAAAGCATCTCATCTTCCATCCGAACCAACTAAAAAGTGAAAATTAATTTTTTGACACCTAAGCCCCCTTTCCGTTTTCCAGGTCACATATATGTATTCTTATAATATTTTAAAGATATCTTAGGAAGTACGCAATATACATATTCGGCGTAAAGTAAAAAGTAAAGGCAGAAATCGTGTTATTACATATGTATATGGGGGCCAACACGTTGACTTAAGTATGAACATATTTCCATGCAAATTTATTAAGGTAATTCAAAATTTGACCAATATATTCGGCACAAAGTCCACTAGAATTGTGAAAATCAAATAAGAGGTATGTGGGGGCAAGAAGAAATATTGGCTTGATTTTGCCCATTTTTGGCACAGACGAACACTGTTGGAAGGAACACATCTCCTATGAATATGTTTAGAATATCTGAGATATTTACCAATATTTTCAATAAAATGGTCTGATCTCGGTGATTTTTATTCGGGCTATGCTACACCAGAAATACAGTATTTGTGAAAAGTTTTGGTCCGTTATCTTCACTCGTGTTGAACTTATATACTTTAACGTGAACGAATCAGATGGACTTCAAAATTGTGGTATATGGGAAGTAGGCGTGGTTGTGAATATATTTCGCCCAATTTCGAACCATAGATGCTACGGAAATATTATACAGAGAAGGCATCAGATGGAACTCAAAATAGCGTTATATTGGAAGAAGGCGTGGTTGTGAACCGATTTCACCCCTATTTCGTACACATCATCATCAAGGTGTTAAGAAAACATAATATACCGAATTTCATTGAAATCGGTCGAGGAGTTCCTGAGATATGGTTTTAGGTCCATAAGTGGGCGACGCCACGCCCATTTTCAATTTTTAAAAAAAGCTTGGGTGCAGCTTCTTTCTGCCATTTTTTCCGTAAAATTTAGTGTTTCTGACGTTTTTTGTTAGTCGGTTAACGCACTTTTAGTGATTTTCAACATAACCTTTGTATGGGAAGTGGGCGTGGTTATTATCCGATTTCTTCCATTTTTGAACTGTTTATGGAAATGCCTGAAGGAAACGGCTCTGTAGAGTTTGGTTGACATAGCTATAGTAGTTTCTGAGATATATACAAAAAACTTAGTAGGGGGCGGGGCCACACCCACTTTTCCAAAAAAATTACGTCCACATATGCCCCTCCTTAATGCGATCCTTTGTGCCAAATTTCACTTTAATATCTTTATTTCTGGCTTAGTTATGACACTTTATAGTGGGCCGATTTTGCCCATCTTCGAACTTAACCTTCTTATGGAGCCAACAAATACGTGTACCAAGTTTCAGCATGATATCTCAATTTTTACTCAAGTTACAGCTTGCACGGACGGACGGACAGACGGACGGACAGATAGACATCCGGATTTCAACTCTACTCGTCACCCTGATCACTTTGGTATATATAACCCCATATCTGACTCTTTTAGTTTTAGGACTTACAAACAACCGTTATGTGAACAAAACTATAATACTCTCCTTAGCAACTTGTTGCGAGAGTATAAAAATGTGTAATATTAGATTTAACAATTATGTATTACAGACATTTTTGAGAGTAAAAGATGTTATGAAATTAAAGAAGTAGTTGCACTAAGATATTAAGATAATAAGTTGTTTTACAACGAGAATTGCCAAATTTCAGTACTTGTCCAATAAATTAGGAACGAAGGTAAAAATATGCAAATATCCTTGAACAGTGGAACAAAATGCAACAAAATTTCATTTAACAGCCTCGGAAGGCTTAACACAAGTGAATTGAAATGAAATAAAAAATATTTTAAGTTTTTAGTTGACACAGGTTCATCAATTAGTTTAATAAAACAAGGAATATGTCTGAACGAAGTTCAAGAACTACTTACTTTTCATGTGTTCGAAGAAAAGTTACAATTTTTCGTTTATAACTTATAGTTCTAACGGTTTACTTGGTTATAACATACTTAAGCTACTTAAAGTCGACTTAGAAAATAATTTGGTACATATGAACAGAATTCGTTATAACATTTTCAATAATATATAAAATTTCAAAAATACTAATCGTTGTCTTCAAGAATTAAATATGTATGAAAATCATAACACTAGGCATAGTAAATTACTTGAGCATCTAAGCTCGGAAGAAATAAATAAATTATGAAAGCTTTTAGCCATGTTTGAAAACATATCTTATAAAGAAGAGTATAGACTTATCTTAACTCACAAAATAAAACATAGATTTAAAACTGTCCACGAAGATCCAATATCGTATTTCGTATAGGTATCCTGAAATTCATTAATTTGGAAGTAAACAAGCACACAAAAGAAATGCTTGAAAAACATTTTGCACAGTAATACCCCATATTCTGCATCAATTTGGATGGTACCAAAGAAGTTAAATGCTTCTGGTAAAAGGAAATGAAATCGTTGCTGATTTTCGTAAACGTAATACTATTGCTATCGACAATAGGTATCATATTCCAAACATTGATGAAGTTCTCAAAAAATGAAGTATTAATACAATAGATTTGGCCCAAGGCTTCCCCCAAATAGAAATGGATCCGGCATAGAAAAAAACAGCTTTTTCGTATGTATTAAAGGATTGCATGGTTTACTTAGATGGCATTGTAGTATTCAGTAGGTCACTATAGGAACATATAGAATCACTACACAAGGTTTTTCGTAGATTGAATGTAAAAATTCAGTTGGATATAAGCGAGTTTTTCAAAAGAGAAACCTAATTTATCGGTCATAACATAACGTCAGAAGGTACTTAACCCAATCCTTAAAAAATTAAAGCTTTTTTAAATTATGCCGTTCCGGAGACGGAAAAATAAATTTCAAAATTTCTTGTTTTAACGGGGTTTTATTGTAAATTTAACCGAAGTTTTTCAGAAATAACAAAACCCTTGACTAACTGTCTTAAACGCTTCAGGTGAGCAATTATATATTATAAGTTATAAACAATATAAAAATTTTTATTATAAACGATCCCTTTCTGGCAGTGTTAAGGGGCTATACCAGTGTAACGCATGAAAAATTAGGCTATTTTCGTGAACTATTTTAAAAGAAAGTACGCAATTGAATATTTCGAACTTCTTTGAACGTAGTAAGGTATATTTTCAGCTATATTTAAAGATTTTTTTTTTAATAAAAATGTTGAAAAATAACGGAGTTATGTGTTGTCTTCGGAGGTGCAAAAAAAAGTGCCCCAACTGCTAACAGGATTCCTGTCGAATGAGTAGAAACTTAAAGATATTTCCTATGACCTACAATCTTTGAAAAGTAACAAAAATTAACAAAATGGCGTAATTTTGAAAAAAAATCGGTTTTTTAGGTAAAAAATGGTAATTTTTTTAATGCCAAATTGACAATTTTCAACCAATCAAAAAATCGTAGGTCATTTATGTGACCTAGTCTACAAAAAGGGAGCTAACGTGCGAAAACTAGTTTTCTGGGAAAAGCTGTTAAAAATAATCGTCAGTTTCTCGTTATCTCATTAATTGTTCTCCTTTTTTTTGACACCTAAGCCCCCTTTCCGTAGACCAGGTCACATATAGTAAATGTATTCCACAATACTCAGTTTTATTTTGAAGTCGATCGGTCAATTTCTCGTTCAGTAATGATGTCAGCAATTTTGAAAAATGTCGTTTCGAGAAAAATGCGTTTAAGGGGTTAGGTGGGTTTGAAAATTTCAAAAAATCGATTTTTTTTTGTTTGCTTTATTAAATTCTACAATACCTCTAGAATATTGTCCTAAATTTTAAAGTTGATCTGAGTAACAATTTCAGAGATACAGCCTTGAGAATAGTGCGCTCGAGGCTAGCTGCGTTAAGTTTTTTCAGTCGGTGGGCACGATTTCTGGAAAACTTATCGACCGATTTATTTCGTATTGTGTACACGTTTTTAAATAACATTTTCTAGTTATTGAACTTAAGATTTTTTCTTATTTCGTTACAATTAATTTTTTTGACCAATAAATGGCGAAAATTTTACCAAAAAATTACATTTTTTTGTTCAAAGTCTGATAAAAAAGGAAAATTTTAATACTATTTTATTTCCTTCGTTCAAAAACGAGATTTAGATATGTACTAACGGAATGTGCTTAGTTTTTATGTTTAGTAATTTTATATGAAGAAATAATAAATTATACTGTCCACGGCGAGGGCACTTTTTTGTGAGACAACCAGGGAAATGAGGTCTCAACGGCTGCATTTTCAACATTTTTGTATCGAAGTTTCAGGAGATATTGTTCAAATATTTACCTTTGATATAACATATTATATTTTTCAAATATATGATGCTTATGTTAAAAAAAAATCGTAAAAATACCATTTTTTTGTACCTCTGAAACCCACCTAACCCCTTAAAGTTTCACTCATATATGATTATACCTCCAAGCGGTCGCTCTTTAGAACGCTGCCATCTAAAAACTCTTCAAGATACAACCTTGCAGATTTCACAGGATACAGGATATCGAAACAGCAAATAATTTGCTTTTTTTTTTAAAGTGTCACACTGGCATAACCCCTTAAGGGGGGGCCTGCTTTAGAGGCTTAAAAAAATCGATTTTTTTGGAAAGGAAAGAAATAATTGATTAAAGCGAAATTTCTAGGGTTTATAATTATATATTTAAACATCATTCACAAATTTTTGGATACTATATCTTTGATATTCTGCCTTTGAGAAGCAATTGCCCGGTGCATCTCGCATGTGCATTTGTCGGACGGCGGACAGGATGCAGATCGCAATTTCTATCGGAAAAAAAAATTCAAAGAGATTCACATTTTTTAATAATTCATCTTCTAGTTCAACTAAAAAAAATGCAAAAAAAAGTGTGAAATTTAAAAAAAAAAAAATTAAAAATTGAAAAAGTGGTTTTTGTTGTCTAAAAATATGTTCAAACTTGACTTTACTTACTTTTTCTTAGTTTAAATAGAAGATAATTTAAAGCCAAAGATAATAAACTTTGCCCCAATTCCATTCGACGTTTAGATTTTTTCTATCCTATCCGCCAATTAGGTAAAATCGTAAAAATAAAAACCGAGAAATCGCGCGTCAAAATTTTCGCTTTCTGCCCAAGCGCTAATATATCTGCTACACGCTCGGTCACTATTTCCCTTCTAGCTTCGAAAATATTTCGAATTCCTTTCTATAACTTTGGGGACATATTCTTAGATTATTTTTAAAGAGATTTATATATTATATAATATACAGTATACTACTATACTGTATCTGCCAGAATATCAAAGTGAGACTCCTGACTAACAGAGTCACTAAATAATTTGTGACAATTAGAGACATGAGACAAGCAGAATACCGATATTAAACAAAAAAAATTCGAATTTTTGAAGCCTCTGAAGCAGGCTCCCCCCTTAAGTCAACAAAGACTTCCCGTAAGTTTTGCTAGTCGCATACTCAATGAACATGAATTGAACTACTCAACTACTGAGTAAGAACTTTTACCCATGGTCTGGGCTACAAAGTATTTTAGACATTATTTATACGGCAGGAATTTTATAATAAA
Organism: Bactrocera neohumeralis; assembly: GCF_024586455.1. Taxonomy (NCBI): domain Eukaryota; kingdom Metazoa; phylum Arthropoda; class Insecta; order Diptera; family Tephritidae; genus Bactrocera; species Bactrocera neohumeralis. The sequence continues at coordinate 9,524,750 of NW_026089623.1, read as the reverse complement.
GTATATGGGCATTCCATAGGCCATTATAATGGTTCCATAACTAAAGGAAACTAATTTAAAAAGTTGGAAACTTTGGCTTAATGAATTCCACTTTGACGTAAAGTACATATCAACTAGAGAAAATTGTGTGGCAGACGCCCTTTCTCGTATTAAAATGGATACTGTCTCTTTAATGAAGAATCTGAGTCTAATGTAAAAACTATTCATTCCACCGATGAATATTCTTAAAGCGTCGTTAAGATAACAGAACGACCATTAAATGTATTCAAAAATCAAATTAAATTAATTACAGTTTTTAAAGTCAAAAGTTTTTTCCAATAACTTAATCATAATAATGTACAAAGAACTAAATATAGAATATATCCATACAATTACATATATATATGTCCAATAATAACGATTTTATGCGATTCCAAAACGTTTATAAGACACTTGCTTACCCCGCAGGCGTTGTCCTGCATGAAATTATGTGTTTTGAAATGAAAAGAAAGTTGAATTTATATTCTGTTGAAAATTATTTATTTGCAATTCTCTACATTTTTTTTTCAATGTAACGCAGCTTGATAAACAGCATTTTTCTGTTTCTGTCCCGATGCGTAAATGTACAGAGAAGATGGTTTTCCAAATCGTGAACACGCCATATGAAAAACATGATATTTCCAGGTTTATGTCACACACTCCTGTTGTGTCAAATGCAATTTTCCCTAAAAAGTGAATAGGTTTGAATTGATATGGCAAATCAATCATCATATCAATATCATCGGCATACGCCAGCAGCTGTACACTCTTATAGAAGATGGTACCTTCTCTATTTAGTTCTGCGGCTCGAACTATTTTCTCCAAAAGCAGGTTGAAAAAGTCGCTCGATGTCAGTTTACACAGCCGTATTAGTTTTGCGGGGATACCAAATTCAGACATCGCGGCATAAAGGCAGCTCCTTTTCGTGCTATCGAAAGCACTTTGAAATCGACGAAGAGGTCTGTGTGTCGATTCTCCTTTCACGGGTCTTTTCCAAGATTTGGCGCATGGTGAATATTTGGTCGGTTGTTGATTTTCCAGGTCTAAAGCCACACTGATAAGGTCCAATCAGTTTGTTGACGGTGGGCTTTAATCTTTCAGTGACTAGATCACCTTTGGGGGTTCTACAAGAGTATGCTCCGGTCTTGAAACCTTCTGTAAGCCGCCGCATTTTTTCGCATAATTTTCGAGCATTATACCCTGTCGGCCAGCTTATCAAGCTCTTCGTACTCACGCATTACGGCCTCTTTCTTCTTCTGTCTACAAATGCGTCTCGCTTCCCTCTTCAACTCTCGGTATCTATCCCATCCCGCTCGTGTAGTGGTCGATCGTAACGTTGCGAAGTAGGCAGTCTGTTTTCTCTCCTCAGCGACACGGCACTCCTCGTCGTACCAGCAATGGTTTCGGTTGCAGCTGTACGTAAGGAGCTTGAAATGCCGTCCCACAGTTCCCTTATACCGAGTTGTTGATGAGTGCTCTCAGAGAGCAGGAGTGCAAGCCGAGTAGAAAATCGTTCGGCTGTCTGTTGTGATTGCAGCTTCTCGACGTCGAACCTTCCTTGTGTTTGGTGGCGTGCGTTTTTTGCTGCACAGAGGCGGGTGCGAATCTTGGCTGCAACAAGATAGTGGTCCGAGTCGATATTAGGACCTCGGAGCGCGAGTTGCGTCGTCAAACGACTCCACCACTTATAATATTTTTCATTCCTCTAAAATGTAAGTTGAATCTTCAGATTCAACTACATACATACATATTAAATTGCAAAATACATAAATAAGGAAATATTCGTAAGCAAGCATTAAATTCCTTTAAAAATGAAATCAAATGCCACGGTTATTATTCGATATGTTTATTTAAGGTATGCCGGGTCGTTGATGCTGAGGAATGTCAAATCAGCACAACGGCTCCAGGTAAATTTAGCAAATAAGATTTTTATAAAGAATAAAATTATCATTAATAAACTGGACGGCAAGCCGCACAGTACGGTAAATTAGCCGGAGTTTTATTATTCAAACACATAATTACATATCATATCGTAATTGGCGCAGTCGGTAATTCGGTGTTCCCCATTTTTCTACTATACATCGTAACAATTTTAGTGCGTTGAAAGCAAAAGTATTCGCAAACTTTTACTAAATAAATGAAATATTATGAAGTAAATTAAACTATATAAAATACGCTGAATAAATAAATTGAAAATAAATTATTAATAAACTTTGCTAAATAAATGAAAGTTGCAAAAAAAAAAATAAAAAGCAACATCAGCAGCAACAACAACATTAACGAAAGCAACAACAACAAAATTTACGAAAGCAACAACAACAACAACAACATTAACAAAAGCAACAACAATAACAGTAACAACGGCAGCAAAAAAAAACCGCAACAACATTAACAACAACAACGACGCCAGTAACAGTAACAACAAAACAACAGCAACAGCAGCACCAACAGCAAGGTAAAATAATATTCAACTAATAATGTAGTAATTTAAGTAGTAGTTTTATTTGAAGCCATTACTTTCTTTGTAAAAAAAAAAAAGTCAACTCAGAAATTATACTCACTAAATGTTTCAATCAAATCAAAAACAATACCATTAGAAAAGGAAACGAACAAACGAGAAAAGAAAAACAAAAAGCAGCAGTAGATACAGAAGTTAATTTGTTAAAATTCCTTTAAAATATAAAATTGTGTACTTAGATTATGTGTGTAAAGTTATAGCACTATATATATGAAATAAATTATGGATTTTTTGTTTGCACCTCTACCTGAAACAAATTTTCAAATGAATACGGAAGAATTACGTTTATGGCAACGAAATGCCATATTCGAGTGTGAATGTGATAATTTCATTAATAGACGGATAGAAGCTGGTCAAACACACCTATTGCTTTTGGAACGAGAGGGTTAAGTGCAATCCGAAATCCTTAATGCTACTGGAAATAATCGCTATTTAAGTGAGCGAAGGTGGCAAAAGTGCTGACTTCAATAAAAATTAATAAAATATTGTATGTATCTTAAATATTTATGAAATTTTAAATAAGACACCTCAATTGAAAAAAAATTCCTTGGAATTGTATCTATGTAGCTCGAAATTTGTAGAACTTTACGGTAATTTTTAATAAACCATATGATTTGTTAATAGGAAATGATTCCTTTTTTTAAAAAACGTTAAAACCATTGATATCGAAAAAGTGACAATAATTTTGAAAAATGGTGTGAATCTTCCATTCTATATGAAAACTATGCAAGAGCAAGTTTATTCATTACATATAAGTGAAGTAAAGAACATCAACCTTGATCATTTCAAATCAAATGAGAAAAAGGAAATCGAAAAATTATTAAAGCATTTCAATATCGAAAAAGTGACAATAATTTTGAAAAATGGTGTGAATCTTCCATTCTATATGAAAACTATGCAAGAGCAAGTTTATTCATTTCATATAAGTGAAGTAAAGAACATCAACCTTGATTATTTCAAATCAAATGAGAAAAAGGAAATCGAAAAAATTATTAAAGCATTTCAATAAACTTATCTAATTAGAAAAAGTCACAGTAGATATAGCTCACCTATTCTAATACTACAGAAAAAGATAGATAATTCAGGAATACAAAAATTCAGGCTAGTGGTTGATTATAAGAGGTTAAACCAATTGACTGTAGACGATAAGTATCCTCTACCGAATATCGAAGGAATCTTAGATAAACTGGGCAAAGCAAAGTACTTTAGCACCATAGATCTAGCAAAAGGTTACCATCAGATTTTAAAGGCAGAAAGGGACATCCAGAAAACAGCTTTTGTCACTCTGGCAGGACTATATAACGTCCGAATGCCTTTCGGGTTGAAAAATGCCCCAGCTACTTTTCAGAGATTTATGAATGATAGAGCAGAACAATTAATAAAATATTTAAATGCCGAAAATGTAGAAGTCCATCACACAAAACCAAATAGCCATACAGGAAATGCAGACATTGAGAGACTGCACTCAACCTTGTTGGAAAAACTAACAGGAGTTGAGGACTCTAGTCTTTCAACAGAAATGAGGATACAAATTGTTATATGCAACTATAACGATAGGTACCACTCAACTATCAAATGTTCTCCAAGGGACGCCAAAGAAAACATTTGTCCATCCATATTACAAGATAGAATAAATACAGTAAAACAGAAAATAATAGCCAAATTAAATCAAAACAGAGAAGAATATATAGAAAACAGACAAACAGGACCGATTAAAAATTACAAAAGAGTACGGCATAAGGATCAACCATATTTCAGAATATTTCCATTACAAAACGTCCATCCGGCAAATATAAAAAGACCAATAAAATTGGCAAACATAGAAAATCCAAATGAGAATGATGACGATTCATTCAGTCTAAGGGCATTTAATGGAGATAATAACATTTAATTTTTTCTTCTACATATACATATGTATATACATGATTTTTTTTTTTTACCCCAGTGGGTAAGGGGTCTTTCTAGAATATACCCATGGTAAGAGATGCCTGTCGTAAGAGGCCTAAAACGGTTATACATTTATACTTTTACAGATGACGATAATAAAATTACAAATTATTGAAAAAGAAAAATTCGTTATAAAAATTGGCGAAAACTATTTTGATTATGTAGAAAATAAAGCATTTAAAAATCTAAAATTGAGTAAAAGCTGCATATTTTCAAATACTTGCGAATTTAAATATAATAACAAAACATCACTACAAGAAATAAGCGATGACACAATATTAATAAGAAATGCAAAAAATGATGTAATAAAACAAAACTGCGATGACAGAAAAATTGTATTAAAAAATAACTATATAATCAAATTTGTAAATTGTAAAATGGAAATTTTAAAACAAGAATTTAAAAATAATAAAACAGAATATATTCATACAATTATATACCCTGCCGAAAAATTAAAAATTAACATTCAATGATATTGCAATAAAAAATATAGAAAACATAAAAGAAATTGCAGAATTAAAATACCATAAAAATGTATCATATAGTATTAATATAACATTGATAATCATTGTAATGGTAGTAGTAGCAATCCTAGTAATAATATTAAAGAAAAAAACAACAAAAATAAAAATTGTAAATACAAGAACTCAGGAGAGTTCAAACAGTAACGCTGGGGGAGTTGCGTCGTCAAACGACTCCACCACTTATAATATTTTTCATTCCTCTAAAATGTAAGTTGAATCTTCAGATTCAACTACATACATACATATTAAATTGCAAAATACATAAATAAGGAAATATTCATAAGCAAGCATTAAATTCCTTTAAAAATGAAATAAAATGCCACTGTTATTATTCGATATCTTTATTTAAGGTATGCCGGGTCGTTGATGCTGAGGAATGTCAAATCAGCACAACGGCTCCAGGTAAATTTAGCAAATAAGATTTTTATAAAGAATATGTCAAGTTAGCACAACGGCTCCAGGTAAATTTAGCAAATACGATTTTTATAAAGAATAAAATTATCATTAATAAACTGGACGGCAAGCCGCACAGTACGGTAAATTAGCCGGAGTTTTATTATTCAAACGAAAGATATGTAATTTCCGATAAATTACATACCTATCATATCGTAATTCGCGCGCACATCTAAAACACTGGAGACGTGTCTTCCGTCTATCACAACATGATCGATCTGGTTGGTGGTTTTTCAATCCGGAGACAGCCAGGTAGCTTGATGAATCTTTTTATGCTGGAATCTAGTACTACAGATAACCATATTTCGGGCCCCGGCGAAGTCAATCAGCCTCAACCCATTTGGGAATGTTTCGTCGTGGAGGCTGAATTTACCGACCGTAGTGCCAAAGATACCTTCTTTACCCACCCTGGCGTCAAAGTCGCCAAGCACGATTTTGACATCGTGGCGGGGGCAGCCTTCATAAGTGCGCTCCAAGCACTCATAAAAGGCATCTTTGGTCACATCATCCTTCTCTTCCGTTGAAAAACCTAGCTTTGATGCGGATTGTGGCTAGACGTTCATTCAACGCAGTGAATGATAGTACTCGGCGACGGAGTCTCTCTCCCACCACGAATCCAACACCAAACTTGCGCTCCTTTATATGGCCACTGTAGTAAATGTCACAAGGACCTACTCGTCTCTGTCCTTGTCCCGTCCATCGCATCTCTTGGACGGCGGTGATGTCAGCCTTTGTTTTTACGAGGACATCAACCAGCTGGGCAGCGGCACCTTCCCAATTAAGGGACCAGACAATCCAGGTGCATGCCCTCAATTCGTAGTCCTTATTTCGTTTGCATTGGTCGTCATCAAAAGGGGGGTCTCTCATCCGAGGCTGGTTATACTTATTCACTGGGGGTGTTTTTTTACGTGGCGGGTCCCAAACCCAGCGCACAACCCTATGCAGGGGATGTTTCGCCTTCTCACTTTAGCCCGCCTTCAAACGGATGTTCTTAGCCTACCCAGAGGATACTTGGTCAAAGACCGGAAGTAGTGAGCTGCTTGAGCCATGTGTAAAAGAATCGTTTCTGGCCACTCCCAAGTGAATGGCGATCAGAGAACTTTCCTCACTTGCGTGAACTTCTACACATGACTTCTCATGAATTGCAAAAGTAAATATCTTACAAAAGGCTTCATTGCAGTTCACGTATCGATCCATTTGATACTTGCTGATCTCATCTCGTTCAAGGCAAATAACCGCCATGTTGATTTCTTTGGTGGCGTACTTGCAAAAGTATTTGATCGATTCCACCAAACTGCAATACTCAACATTGATATGAGTTTTGAATGCGAATTAGAAAATAGTGGGGAATATGGTACGATCCATGTGTTGTCAACTTCGGTATTCACTCCTCTAAATTTAATGCTGAATGTTCTGCCATTGTCGTTTGGTGAGCGATGCCGGTACAATGAATATCCATCATTTCCAGTTTGCGTTTCCGAAAGAAAAGCACGTGGATAGTGTTTCCAGCTTTTATTGTAATTTGCCCTCAACAGAGTACATCAAACATCTAACAGTACTATGAAGCACCATCCTATAGCACTATGAAAACTGGTACAACGAATTCAATCGTGGCCGACGCTCGCTCAAAGACGAATTCCGTGAAGGTCGTCCAAAAACAGCCGTTGTGCCAGAAAACATCGATGCCGTACGTGAACTGATAATGCAAGACCGTCATGTAACATACCTTCAGATAGAGGCATGCCTATGCATTTCTCCCACCAGCATACATTCGATATTGCATGAACACCTGGCCGTAAAAAAGGTTTGTTCTCGTTGGATCCCGCACAATTTGACAATCGCTCAAAAAAAGCTCGTGTGGATTGGTGTAAAGAAATGCTGAAAAAATACCATCGCGGTGCTTCAAAAGACGTTTATAAGATCTTCACAGGTGACGAATCATGGATCTATGCGTATGAGCCCGAAACAAAACAGCAATCGACCGTGTGGGTCTTCCAAGACGAGCCAAATCCAACGAAAGTTGTTCGTGGAAGAAGCACTTCGAAGCAAATGGTCGCTTGTTTCTTCGGCAAAACTGGTCATGTGGCGACTGTTCCGCTTGAGCAACGTAGGACGGTCAATTCTGAGTTGTACACCACCATTTGTTTGCCTGAAGTCTTCGGAGAAATTCGAAAAACGAACAAGAGAAGACGAATCATTGTGCACCATGACAATGCGAGCTCTCAAACATCGGCTCAAACCAGCGCCTTTTTGACCGGCCAAAACGTTGAATTGATGGGTCATCCGCCGTACAGCCCTGACTTGGCACCCAATGACTTCTTTTTATTCCCACACATCAAGAAAATAATGCGTGGTCAACGATTTTCGTCGCCAGAAGATGCTGTTGAAGCAAAACCATGTTTTGGAGGTGTCTCAATCGGAGTGGAAAAAGTGCTTCGAAAATTGGTTTGAGCGCATGCAAAAGTGTATAAATCTTGATGGAGAATATTTTGAAAAAAAAACAATAAAACCATTTTCGTTGATAAATATTCCTATTTTCATTATTAGGCCAGAAATATATATAGCAGCCCTCGTACATACGTTGCTTTAAGAAAGTCCATCAAACATCTTAGCTGTTGTTTGAAAAGCCGTGCTGTAACATCGTGGCGATCTTACTGATGGATCGCGATTCAAAAATTCCGTAATCTATGGTCATTTTGCATTGCGAGTGAATGTAACAAACAAATTCGCCCGTCCATAATTTCGCAAGTACAGGTATGTATCGCAATCTGCGAGTACACGTGCATGTGCTTAGGGCTGCCAATATGTGTTGATGGCAAAAAGAACTCCGACTGATATTAGCGTGACCTCTTCGTGGCATCGTAATAAATCTGTAATTGATCACTTTGTATGAAACACGTATAAAGTTTTCATTGAATAATTTTCAATAATTTACCTTTTCAATAGCCGTAATAAAGAGAGCAGACGGCAGAAATTGAACGATTCAAATAATTGGCAAAAAATCAATTGGAAAACAAAACAAAAAAAAATTAAAAAAAATGTATATGGAAAAGTCACGTTTTCTAATTTTTTTTTACAAACCATCATCATTGGATCCCCTTCAAAGTGGTTCAGTCCACTTTTCATTTCATGCAAAGGTTTAGTCAGCTATATCGAACAGGTAAAACCCCAGCTAATTTTTATATTTAAGATTAATAACAAGTCGTATTAATATTTATCGGTGTACAAAGGAATTGGAAAATATTACAGATTTTTCAAGCTTTAAAAGTAATTGAAATTGAAATGCATATGTATGGACTTCATCACGGTATAGAAAAAGTTGAAAAAAAGTTTTAAATTACGGTATTATTACCCCAATTATCTTAAGGAAATCACTAAATTAATAAATGAAGGTGAACTGTGTAATCATTATAAGAATGATCATATTTCTTACTAAATACCATTAAAAATTACACAATCAATTTACAAAATTAGAAAGAAATATGTTGACGATTTTTGGAAATGGCATAATGAAAGTTATTCAACATGTATCGATTAATTTTCTTAGTTTGTTGTGACAGAAAAAGTTAACGCATTGAATTGTTTGAAAAGCAAGAAAGCATTGTTAATAATCTTTAATTGAATGGGTCCTCCAAAAACCTTAAAAGTTGACCAAGATCAAGGTTTTTTCTTCTTCTTAATTGGCGTAGACACCGCTTACGCGATTATAGCCGAGTTAACAACAGCGCGCCAGTCGTTTCTTCTTTTCGCAAGGTGGCGCCAATTGGAGATTCCAAGGCAAGCCAGGTCCTTCTCCACCTGGTCCTTCCAACGGAGTGGAGGTCTTCCTCTTCCTTTGCTTCCCTCGGCGGGTACTGCGTCGAATACTTTCAGAGCTGGCGTGTTTTCATCCATTCGGACGACATGACCAAGCCAGCGTAGCCGCTGTTTCTTAATTCGCTGAACTATGTCAATGTCGTCGTATATCTCGTACAGCTCTTCGTTCCATCGAATGCGATATTCGCAAAGGACCATAAATCTTTGGCAGAACTTTTCTCTCGAAAACTCGCAACGTCGACTCATCAGTTGTTGTCATCGTCCAAGTCTCTGCACCATATAGCAGGACGGGAATTATGAGTGACTTAAAGAGTTTGGTTTTTGTTTGTCGAGCGAGGACTTTGATCTCAATTGCTTACTCAGTCCGAAGCAGCACCTGTTGGCAAGAGTTATCCTGCGTTGGATTTCTAGGCTGACATTGTTGGTGGTGTTTACGCTGGTTCCAAGATAGACGAAATTATCTACGACTTCAAAGTTATGACTGTCAACAGTGACGTGAGTGCCAAGTCGCGAGGGCGACGACTGTTTGTTTGATGACAGGAGATATTTCGTCTTGCCCTCGTTCACTGCCAGACCCATTTCTTTTGCTTCCTTGTCCAGTCTGGAGAAAGCAGAACTAACGGCGCAGGTGTTGAGCCAGCAGATGTACACTCTTATAGAAGATGGTACCTTCTCTATTTAGTTCTGCATCTCGAATTATTTTCTCCAGAAGTTGGTTGAAGAAGTAGCACGATAGGGAATCACCTTGTCTGATACCAAATTCAGACATCGCGGCATAAAGGCAGCTCCTGTTCGTGCTGTCGAAAGCAGCTTTGAAATCGACGAAGAGGTGGTATTTTCCAAGATTTGGGGCATGGTGAATATCTGGTCGGTTGTTGATTTTCCAGGTCTAAAGCCACACTGATAAGGTCCAATCAGTTTGTTGACGGTGGGCTTTAATCTTTCACACAATACGCTCGATAGAACCTTATAGGCGATGTTGAGGAGGCTTATCCCACGGTAGTTGGTGCAGATTGTGGGGTCTCGCTTTTTGTGGATTTGGCATAGCACACTTAAATTCCAATCGTTGAGCATGCTTTCGTCCGACCATATTTTACAAAGAAGCTGATGCCCCCGCCGCTTTGTTGTTCTTCAGACGGGTAATTGCTATTCGAACTTCTTCTTGGTCGGGCAATGGAACGTCTGCTCTATCGTCATTGATTGGGGAATCGGGTTTTCGCCTTCTCCTAGCGTTGTGAGTTCACTGCCATTCAGCAGGCTGGAGAATTGTTCCCTCCATAATTTAAGTATACCTTCTGTAAGCAGCCGCCGCATTTTTTCGTAGTATTTTCGAGCATTACCCCTGTCGGCCAGCTTATCAAGCTCTTCGTACTCACGCATTTCGGCCTATTTCTTTTTCTGTCTGAAAATGCGTCCCGCTTCCCTCTTCAACTCTCGGTATCTATCCCATCCCGCACGTGTAGTGGTCGATCGTAACGTTGCGAAGTAGGCAGTCTGTTTTCTCTCCGCTGCGACACGGCACTCCTCGTCGTACCAGCTGTTCTTTTGCACTTTCCGAAAACCAATGGTTTCGGTTGCAGCTGTACGTAAGGAGTTTGAAATGCCGTCCCACAGTTTTCTTATACCGAGTTGTTGATGAGTGCTCTCAGAGAGTGCAAGCCGAGTAGAAAATCTTTCGGCTGTCTGTTGTAATTGCAGTTTCTCGACTTCGAACCTTCCTTGTGTTTGTAGGCGTGTGTTTTTTGCTGCACAGAGGCGGGTGCGAATCTTGGCTGCAACAAGATAGTGGTCCAAGTCGATGTTAGGACCACGGAGCGCACGCACATCTAAAACACTGGAGACGTGTCTTCCGTCTATCACAACATGATCGATCTGGTTGGTAGTTTTTCGATCCGGAGACAGCCAGGTAGCTTGATGAATCGTTTTATGCTGGAATCTAGTACTACAAATAACAATATTTCGGGCCCCGGCGAAGTCGATCAGCCTCAAGCCACTTGGGGATGTTTCCTCGTGGAGGCTGAATTTACCGACCGTAGTGCCAAAGATACCTTCTTTACCCACCCTGGCGTTAAAGTCGCCAAGCACGATTTTGACATCGTGGCGGGGGCAGCTCTCATAAGTGCGCTCCCAGCACTCATAAAAGGCATCTTTGGTCACATCGTCCTTCTCTTCCGTCGGGCGTGGGCGCAGATCAGCGATATGTTGAAGAACCTCGCCTTGATGCGGATTGTGGCTAGACGTTCTCTCTCCCACCACGAATCCCACACCAAACTTGCGCTCCTTTATATGGCCACTGTAGTAAATGCCACAAGCACCTACTCGTCTCTGTCCTTGTCGCGTCCATCGCATTTCTTGGACGGCGGTGATGTCAGCCCTTATTTTTACGAGGACATCAACCAGCTGGGCAGCGGCACCTTCCCAATTAAGGGACCGGACATTCCAGGTGCATGCCCTTAAATCGCAGTCCTTTTTTCTTTTGCCATGGTCGTTATCAAAAGGGCGGTCTCTCATCAGAGGCTGGTTGTTAGTTTTCATTGGTACTGTTATTTACGTGGCGGGTCCCAAACCCAGCGCACAACCCTATGTAGGGGATATTTCGCTTTCTCACTTCAGCTCGCCTTCAAACGGATGTTCGTAGGCTACCCAGAGGATGCTTGGTCAAAGACCGGAAGTTGTGAGCTGCTTGAGTCATATGTAAAAGAATCGTTTCTGGCCACTCCCAAGCGAATGGCGATCAGAGAACTTTCCTCACTTGCGTGAACTTCTACGCATGACTCCATCCTCCAATTTTTAAGGTTTTCAAGGTTTAAATAATATAAATATCAATCAGTGGTGTAATTATTTAACCCATACTATAGATCCCGTCATACGATTTTTTCGAAAATTTATGGGAAGTTTATATTGGTCATAGAAGTTACTCTGCGAAATTTCAGGTTTGTAAATTTCAGCAGAACTGAGATATGCGATTGGTTATAAAATATCCAATGGGCTAATAAGGTTCTAGGTGCACCTCGAATTTAATATATGTACATATGTGAAAACTTGTTGATCAGCTGGTCGTCAAATGTCGATCAAAATCAACAGTGTTACGAAGTAGAAAGAAGTGAAATTGCAATTGTGAAATAGTTCGAGTGTTGATATTGTGTAATAAATGGAAATATATATAAAAAACGCATGAAATGCACATACAATGTAAGTTCTTAATATGCAAGGAACTGCAGTTGGAAGTAGACAGCTGGAGCGACAATGATGAACCTGGACGACATGCAAGAAAAATAAATAAAAATCGAAATGTCGTAGTAATAAAAATTACAAATTTGAGAATTAACCCTACTATCAAAGTAGAAACATCAAAACACCATAACGTCACATTCGACAACTTGTTTACGATCCACAATTTGATGTGTCATACTTGGAAATTTGGCAACTGCCAATGAGCGTCAAATTAGCATCAATCGTCTTCATTTATTAGGCATGAAAGAAGTGAAGAAGAAACCGCGGGGAACATCCGATTTGGTAATCGACAGAACTAATAATATATTAGTAAAGCGCTGGAATGACAATTCAGTAATAATCAGATTTTCAAACAATTGCATTCTATGACTCCTTTTTGATTGTTTTTTAATTGACGAGTAACTTTTTGGAACATACGCCAATGTGTCATGTTAAAATATACGATCGGAAAATGACGATTATTGATCAACCCTTATTAATACACGAATATAGTCAACAGATGGAAGGCGTTGACTTATTCGACAATGCTATGAACAACTACCGTAATAAGGTATAGTGGCAAAGCAAATTGTAAATGCATACTGTTTTATGCTTATAAATGCATTTGACCCTTGTTAATGGAAGCAGAGTAATACTTCATAATAGAATGTAAGAGAATAAAAAAATTATCAATAAACTTATAAAAAAAAGCGATGAATGTAATAGAATGAACGACTGTAATAGAATGTAAGAGAATGCTGAATGTAATAGAATGAACGTCAATTGTCAATTGTCAATTGGGAATGTCTTGTGTGCTTTGCTGGGCGAATGAGTTTTATCGTTCTTTTTTTAAACTGACTGTCAACGAAGCGAGACGTGCTGCGCACGTACGAAATAAAAGTTTAAATTAATTGATTCTGGCCATCACATCTCAGAAGTGGGATGGAGTTAATTTAAATCGACTGCCGCATAATTAAACACAAAAAAAAAAAAAAAAACACTGCCGAAACCAGAATTCTTCGTTTTTCATTTCACGTTTTCTGTAGACAGTGCATTTACCACGTTTTTTTTTCCTGATTGTTGTTGTTGCTGCCACGATGTCGAATTTGTTATCACGTGCCCAAGTCATGAAAGTGCTACTGCAAACGGGTATTCAATTCGATCCTGATGCCACGATGAACCAGTTGCGACCGCTATATGATGAATACATTTCCGAGGTAACGAAAGCAAGTGAAAAAGAGGAAAACGCGAATGCCCTTGAAGATCCAGATGCCGCCGCCGACAAAAATACTCAAACTTCAATTCCCGCTACGATTGTGCAATCAATTCAACCTGTTGTTACGAGTGTACCTACGTTCATCGCCACTACGAGTGTTCAAAATTCAAATGTGCTTACAGATGTAACAACAACTGCCGCTTATGTCAGTGCTAAATTGTCAACTGCTGATACACGTGCATTGGTAACTACCCCCGCTATGAGTGTTGTTGTTTCAAGTGGTCCATCGGCTACTGCTACAACAAGTGCCCAATTGTCCACTGCTGTAACAACCGTGCAAATGAATACCGTTGTTCCAAGTGCTACAATTTCAAACAATTTGGACGAAGATGAGACCGAACGATTGCTGATCCAATTGCGTAAAAAACGCGAACTGTTGATGCTTCAAGCAGAGATTAATCAACTTACGCTACAACAGCAAGCACCTGCTGCAAAAACCCGTTGGACTGACGTAAGTGTCATTGAATCAATGATGTCTAAATTTACAGCCGATGACCATTACGATGTGAATAAGTGGATTAGTGACTTGGATGATGCTTTTGCAATGCTGCAATTCGATGAGCGTATGAAATTCATTGCATGTCGTCGTATGTTGAGTGGAACAGCCCAGGTTTTTGCACGCACGATTACGGTATCCGATTATGAAGAGCTCAAAGCTAAACTTATTGGTGAATTTGGCCGCATGCGCACAATGAATGAAGTGTATCAACTGCTGAAAAATCGACGCTTACGCCCTGATGAAACCACCCATCGTTACATTTTGGATATGCAAGAGATAGCGATGTATTCAAAAATTACGGAAGACGAATTGATCGAAATGATTATTAGTGGAACAGGTGACACTTCATCAAGAATCGGTCATTTGTTTCCAGCACGCTCTATTAATGAACTGAAGGAATTTGCGGAACGATATGAACGTCTACGCTTCCAACCACCATTAGGATCAAAACAAATAGCAATAATTAATCGTAATGCGGCCAGTGCACTTCAGCCAACAACTCATCGATCAAATGCGGCCAACGCCACGTCAGTTCGCCCTACCGCAGCTCCAACCATGGAAACAATCCGATGCTACAATTGCTCCAAATTCGGGCATTATCAAAGCCAATGTCCACTGCCGAAACGACCAGCGAACTCCTGTTTTAAGTGCTCATCCACCGAACATGTGTATCGTGAATGCCCACACCGTACCACTGTTGCTGCCGTCCTTAATGCCAACGGAATGAATGATGCTAGAGTGGAACCAATTAGTGAAATGCAAATGGTAAGTGTTGTTTTTGATAAGTCTAACCGTGAACACAGTGAACACAGTAAAAACTTTAAATTAAATAAAAATATTTTTTGTTTATTTGATTCGGGCAGCCCCCGCAGTTTAATCAAACGGAGTGAAGTTCCATTCGAATTACCAAATCAATTGAAAGAGACTCAGTACAATGGCCTAGGAAATGATAGACTCAAGACGTATGGGAATATCAATTGCAAAATAAACTTCCGAAATCAATCAATCAATCAGAAATTATTAACCTTGCCGAATAATCTTATGTCAATACCGATGCTTGTAGGCCGTGATTTTATGAAAAAAGCAAATATTACAATGTGTCAAATAAAATACATTTATGATACGAAAAGATTGAAAGAATTAAATAAAGCTGCCATTTGTACGAAGTTAGAGTCAAAACTTACTGATGTTCTGTGTTCATTTGATTTATTGGCCACTCACTTCTGTCACACAAAGAGTACAATTGAATCGCTTAATCAAGGGGGTGTTACAAGGGAGAAAGAGAAAATAATAGTGAAACACACTGAAGAAAAGTCAAATATCAGCCCGATGGAGTTAGAATTTGCAAATTTATGTGCTATTGTGCCTTCCGATTTGAATTCCTTAGACATTAATCCACATCTTCCGTCAAGGTTGTCATCAGAGTTGCGACAAACAATAACAGAAGTTTATTTCGAATTTCCTTCAGAAAAAGTTAAGCCATTAGAATATCTTATGAAAATTAACCTTACGCATGAAACTCCTATATACTGTAGACCAAGACGATTATGCCATAAAGAGAGAAATGAAATAAAAGCAATAGTAGATGATTTGTTAAAAGAAGGAATAATTAGACCAAGTCGATCACCTTATGCCTTTGCAATAGTACCTGTACCGAAAAAAGATGGCTCCCTCCGGAAATGTGTAGATTATAAACCACTGAACAAAATAACTATACGCGATAATTTTCCTATGCCATTAGTCGACGATTGCATTGAACACTTGGGGGGAAAAGTTATTTTTCGGTTATTGATTTAAAAAGTGGATATCATCACGTGAAGATGCATCCTGATTCAATAAAATACACTTCCTTCGTGACTCCTGATGGTCAATACGAATATTTATATATGCCCTTCGGTTTATGCAACGCTCCTGCTGAATTTATGCGCTTCGTAAAATTGATTTTAGGTGACCTCATCAAAGAGGGGTTAGTGGTAGTATTTATGGATGACATTTTAATAGCTTCGAAAGATTTTAAGTCTCATTTGGAAACCCTTAAGAGACTTTTTGAAATTTTGGCTCGAAACGGTCTTCGAATTCAGCCCAAAAAATGCCGATTTGCTTACGACGAATTAGAATACTTAGGATACTTAGCCAACTCTGCTGGCATTTCACCCAAACGGTCACACTTGCAAGCAATTCAGGAATATCCAGAACCTAAGAATAGAAAGGAAATGGAACGTTGCCATGGTCTTTTTTCATACTTCCGCCGCTTTGTACCCTCGTTCTCCAAGATTGCCCGTCCAATGACTAAATTATTGAAGAAAAATGAACAATTTCAGTTCACTGAAGAGTGCAAACAAGCCTTCACTACCTTGCGTACAAAATTGTTAGAGGCCCCTATTTTATCGATTTACAACCCTGAAGCTGAAACAGAATTACATTGCGATGCCAGTGCCTCGGGTTTTGGGGCAATGTTACTTCAGAAACAAGATGACAAAAAATTTCATCCGATTTCTTACTTTTCAAAAACTACTTCCGCCCCTGAATCTAGATTACACAGTTACGAATTAGAAACTTTAGCAATTATTTATGCACTTAAGCGCTTCCATACTTACTTAATGGGCATTCCGTTCAAAATTGTTACGGACTGTGATTCGTTGGCTATGACGTTAAATAATAGAAGCAGTTCAGCAAAAATTGCTAGATGGGCATTGTTCTTAGAAAATTATAATTATTCAATCCAGCATAGACCTGGTACATCCATGGCTCACGTGGATGCCTTAAGTAGAACTAATCAAACAATTGCATACATTGACACTGCGGAATTAGATTTTCACTTGCAAGTTACGCAAAATAGAGACCCCCGCATTGTAGAACTGCGACAAAACTTAGAACAATCTGAAGTGAAAAATTTTGAGTTGAAAGATGGGTTGGTGTACCATAAATCACCTGCAGGTCACTCACAGCTATATGTCCCTGATGAAATGATAAATAATATAATTAGAACGACGCATGAGAAAATGGGCCACTTAGCTACAGAAAAGTGCTGTACAGCAATTAAAAAATATTATTGGTTCCCGCAGATGAAAACTTACGTACATAATTTTATTCGAAATTGCCTAAAGTGTATTTACTATTCAGCATCTTCAAATAATAATGCAGCAACTCTACACAGTATTCCCAAAATACCGATACCTTTCGATACGATTCATGTGGACCACTTAGGCCCCCTTCCGTCGATAATATCAAAAAAGAAGTACATTTTAGTGGTCATCGATGCCTTTACAAAATATGTGAAATTATACCCTGCAACAGCAACGAGTACAAGAGAAGTCTGCAGTGCATTAGAAAGTTATTTTATGAATTACAGTAGGCCACGTAGAATAATAGATGATAGAGGAACGTGCTTCACTTCAGCAGAATTTGAAGAGTTTTTGCAAAAGCACAACATAGTTCAAGTGCGAAATGCAACCGCATCCCCGAAAGCAAATGGACAAGTGGAGAGAGTGAATGAAGTAGTGACACCGATGTTAGCAAAATTATCAGAACCTCTTAAACATGCGGATTGGGCAAAAAAATTAATTGAGATAGAATATGCCATTAACAATTCAGTACATTCCACCACAAAATATACACCTTCAGCACTTCTGTTTGGGATAGGACAACGAGGTAAAATAGTAGACGAACTGACGGAATATTTGGAAGAGAAGTCGAATGAACAGTTGACAGACTTATACGATATGAGAAAAAAGGCGCTGAATAACATAGAAAAATCTCAAGAGTATAACCTTAAGTACTTCGGTAAACACCACAGGGCGGCACCCGAATTTTCAGTGGGGAATTTTGTGGTTATTAAAAATGTGGATACCACGGCGGCTAATAACAAAAAACTGATTCAGCGATTTCGCGGTCCTTACGTAATATATAAAAAACTTCCGAATGATCGGTATGTGATACGGGATATAGAGGGGTGTCAAATTACACAACTGCCGTACGATGGAGTGTTAGAAGCAAGTAAATTGAAATTATGGATTAATCCAGACTCTAAATGTGTGCCAGAGGTGAGAAAAGACAACACTTCCGATATTAATATTAGTTAAGATATTCATATATATAAAAAAAAAACAAAAAACAAGAATAACAAATATTAAGTAAATATATATTATCAGTAAACCGAGGTCGGTTTAATGTCAGGACGGCCGAACTGTAAGAGTGCAATAGAATGTAAGAGAATGCGATGAATGTAATAGAATGAACGACTGCTGTAAGAAGTGTCAATTGTCAATTGGGAATGTCTTGTGTGCTTTGCTGGGCGAATGAGTTTTATCGTTCTTTTTAAACTGACTGTCAACGAAGCGAGACGTGCTGCGCACGTACGAAATAAAAGTTTAAATTAATTGATTCTGGCCATCACAGTTTAAACAAAATTGAAATTTCTATTTCACTATTTTTTTTAACATATAGTACACACATCTACCCAATGGGTATTTCAATACCCAAGTGATTATATTCAGCTCGAGGATCTTAGCGGGCTAAAAATTATTTTTTTAGTTTTTGTTTTTCAAGAAAATCCTTTACAAATCCGTTTTTATTTTCTGGTTTGCTGGAAAGCTTTGAAAATACATTTTCTGATTTTTTAAAATATCTCAACTTTGACCTTGAAAATTCGAATTATTTTCTCCAGCAGTAAATTGAAGAAGTCGCACTATGGGGAGTCGCCTTTTCTGAAGCCTCGTTTGGTATCGAAGAAGTGGTGGGTGTCGATCATATTTTCACGGGTCCGTTGTTGATTTTTCATGCCTGAAGCCACATTGATAAATTCCGATCAGTTTGTTTACGATGGGTTTTAATCTTTCACGCAGATTGTGGATTGGGCAGAACACACTTAATTTTCAATCGTCGACCATATTCTGCAAAAAAGCTGATGAATGCTGCTTATCAGTTCTTCGTCGCCGTATTTGAGTAGCACGGCCGGCAATTCATCGGTCTTCGGCGATTTGTTGTTTTTAGACGGGTAATTGCTAAACGAGTGGCGCGCTGTTGTTAACTCGGCTATAATCGCGTAAGCGGTGTCTACGCCAATTAAAAAAAAAATGCAATTCGAATTTCTTTATGATCGACCAATAAAATGTCTCTCCATCGTCATCGATTGGGGAATCGGGTTCATCACCTCCTGGTGTATCGCATATACTATGATATATACGTATATGTGAATGATACCTCAATAAAATTTATCGAGAATATAATCGATATATGGCTTTTTTTAATAATAATACGCAACGATTACCCTCCTCCCGCTCAACCGACGCGAGGGCCGCAATCTGCAAACAAGCGGAATCAGCCGAGTGATAAAAGTCAAGAGAGTTTTCAGAGTTGCGATCTTAAGCTGCCCAATTAAAATAAAGAATTAGGTTAAAGTTAAATTACTATTTTTAAATATTATTTGTTAAGAGTAGATAAAATAACTTTTTTAATGGTAAGGAGTGAGTCTGTTAGATCAAATGTGCTGCAAGGAAAATTAAAATCCTGACATATACGGCGGAATGGTTCGTTTAACTAAAAATTTGTTCTAGAAAATTTTATAAGTAAAAATAATTTCGGCCAAAAGTAAAAATTGTTTTTGAACGGACTCTAACTTCTCAAAATGGACTTGATAACTATCTTTCTTATCACAGAAGCATACTTTAGTATAGACCTCACCAAAAATCTAATGAATGAATGAATTTCATTTTAACTATGGAGTTACTCCCAGATTAACTAAACTGCATACTTGATTTTTTTAAGGTCCAATGGCATATCGTTTCTAACACACCAATAAACTATGTTGTTTAAGTCTGTTTGCAACTGACATCTTTCACTATTTAAAGTAAAAAGGGACATTAATTAAATCAGAAAAAGTATCGTTAAACACAACTTGTTGAGTTCTATTACTAAGATAAGAACCCATTTCAAAAATATTGGTTGAAAATAAAGAAGATATATTTTATTCAAAAGAATTCAAAATAATGGTTAACATTATCAAAAGCTTTACTAAAATCTGTGTATATAACATCAGTATGCTTATCCTCCCTAAAGCCCGTTGATACATGTGATACAAATCCAAGCAAATTCTTCTTCTTCTTAATTGGCGTAGACACCGCTTACGCGATTGTAGCCGAGTTAACAACAGCGCGCCAGTCGTTTCTTCTTTTCGCTACGTGGCGCCAATTGGATATTCCAAGCGTAGCCAGGTCCTTCTCCACCTGGTCCTTCCAACGGCCTTAGCAGAACGGGAATTATGAGTGACTTATAGAGTTTGGTTTTTGTTTGTCGAGAGAGGACTTTTCTTCTCAATTGCTTACTCAGTCCGAAGTAGCACCTGTTGGCAAGAGTTGGCGTTGGATTTCTAGGCTGACATTGTTGGTGCTGTTTACGCTGGTTCCAAGATAGACGAAATTATCTACGACTTCAAAGTTATGACTGACAACAGCGACGTGGGAGCCAAGTGGCACGACGACTGTTTGTTTGATGACAGGGAATATTTCGTCTTGCCCTCGTTCACTGCCAGACCCATTTCTTTTGCTTCCTTGTCCAGTCTGGAGCAAGCATAACTAACGGCGCGGGTGTTGAGCCAGCAGATATACACTCTTATAGAAGATGGTACCTCCTCTATTTAGTTCTGCAGCTCGAATTATTCTCTCCAGAAGTTGGTTGAAGAAGTCGCACGATAGGGAATCACCTTGTCTGAAACCTCGTTTGGTATCGAACGGCTCGGAGAGGTCCTTCCCGATTCTGACGGGGCTTTTGGTGTTGCTCAACGTCAGTTTACACAGCCGTATTAGTTTTGCGGGGATACCAAATTCAGACATCGCGGCATAAAGGCAGCTCCTGTTCGTGCTGTCGAAAGCAGCTTTGAAATCGACGAAGAGGTGGGTATTTTCCAAGATTTGGCTCATGGTGAATATCTGGTCGGTTGTTAATTTTCCAGGTCTAAAGCCACACTGATAAGGTCCAATCAGTTTGTTGATGGTGGGCTTTAATCTTTCACACAATACGCTCGATAGAACCTTATGCGCGATGTTGAGGAGGCTTATCCCACGGTAGTTGGCGCAGATTGTGGGGTCACTTTTCTTATGGATTGGGCATAGCACACTTAAATTCCAATCGTTGGGCATGCTTTCGTCCGACCATATTTTACAAAGAAGCTGATGCATGCTCCTTATCAGTTCTTCGCCGCCGTGTTTGAATAGCTCGGCCGGCAATCCGTCGGCTCCTGCCGCGCACACACATTTAAAACACTGGAGACGTGTCTTCCGTCTATCACAACATGATCGATCTGGTTGGTGGTTTTTCGATCCGGAGACAGCCAGGTAGCTTGATGAATCTTTTTATGCTGGAATCTAGTACTACAAATAACCATATTTCGGGCCCCGGCGAAGTCGATCAGCCTCAACCCATTTGGGGATGTTTCGTCGTGGAGGCTGAATTTACCGACCGTAGTGCCAAAGATACCTTCTTTACCCACCCTGGCGTTAAAGTCGCCAATCACGATTTTAACATCGTGGCGGGGGCAGCTCTCATAAGTGCGCTCCAAGCACTCATAAAAGACATCTTTGGTCACATCGTCCTTCTCTTCCGTCGGGGCGTGGGCGCAAATCAGCGATATGTTGAAGAACCTCGCTTTGATGTGGATTGTGGCTAGACGTTCATTCACCGGAGTGAATGATAGTACTCGGCGACGGGTAAATACCACAACGACCTACTCGTCTCTGTCCTTGTCCCGTCCATCGCATTTCTTGGACGGCGGTGATGTCAGCCTTTATTTTCCCGAGGACATCAACCAGCTGGGCAGCGGCACCTTCCCAATTAAGGGACCGGACATTCCAGGTGCATGCCCTAATATCATTGTCCTTATTTCGTTTGCCATGGTCGTCATTAAAAGGGGGGTTTCTCATACGAGGCTGTTGGTAGTTTTTCCTTGGGGTGAGCTTTTTTACGTGGCGGGTGCCAAACCCAGCGCACAACCCTATGGGGATGTTTCGCCTTGAACACATGACTCCATCCTCCTCCTCCTCCAAGCAAATTAGTTATTGTTTTTTTTCCCTTTACGAAAACCGTGCTGAGCGCAAGAAATTAGTGGAGAGATCCAGAAGGTTATGTCGTCTGTTATAATTGTTTCAAAAAGTTTAGGTATTCCTGACAACTTTGCTATTCCCCTATTGTTTTCAATGGATGACCTAAATTCACTTTTATGTAATGGAATTATAAATGACGTTTTTCATATTGAAATAAGAAATGCGCTAAATAGTTTTGTTAAGGGTTTATACATATATATTTTTGGCAAATTTTTTTTAGAAAGCAAGTGGGAATCATATCTGGGCCTTAATTAAATGATTGTTTTAACATATTTAGCTGATATAAGACGTCTACTTCGGAAATGATGCATAATAGAAATCAGACAAAGGAAATGTACACGAAAATTTTCGAGTGAATGAAAATAGTGTGTGTACGAGTATCATTAATTTTATTCGTACAACCCAAGAATTGGGTAAGGAATAGAGGTGTCAACGTGTTTAACTCGTAGCTCGGCATTCCATCTCAAGTTTACCATCCTATATGCAGGTATTAGAATGTACATATAATCCACTAACGAAAAAATAAACTAGAATACACCTAAATGGACGACTTGTGTTAACTTTTTGTTTAAGAGTAATATTAGATGATGTTGGCTTTTGTGTAACTCTATTGATATAGTAACAACTGTGCCGCTAAGTGGTCACAACAACTATTTATATGTACCATTTGCCAATTTCAAGTTCACAATTTCAAAATTTACAATTCCGAGGAAATGGAGCATTGTCATATAATAAAATTATTATTTTTTTAAAGAAGTACTACGCAAATGTACTTCAATCATCCCGAGTATTGGCCCGACAAAGGTTATTTTTTTAGAGCAGTGCCGAAGGCCGCCAACGGAAAACAAAGTACTACGCAAAAGTACTTCATTCACCCTGGGTATTGGCTCGACTAGGGTATTTTTTTTAGAGCGCTGACGAAAGCCCCCAGCGAAAATAAAAACAAAGAAAACGCTGTCGTTAAACAATCCTTCATATTTGGTGTTTAAGATGTGGCTCGTTTTATATTTAAATATACAAAGTGAAAAATGTGAAAAAGTTTAGTGAAACATTGAGAAATACTACGTGTTATTGATACAAAATTTTGAATTTTTAATCGGGAATGTTTTAAAAAATATAAGTGTTAGCAACATCTGGAGAAGATCCACTATCAGCACATACCTCACGAAACTCGTGGTTTTTACTAGACCGCCAAAGTAATCGGAATCGTGCCCATCCTTGTATATGAATTTGTTTATGTAACCTCGATAATTATTTCTAGCAAATATGTCTGCCCGTCCGACCGTCCGACCGTCCGTGGACGTATAAAGATAAAAAATTGAGATATCTTCATGAAACTTAGCATGCAGGTTCCTTAGTACAAAAAATACGAGTTCCCAGATCCTTAAGATATATAACGGTAATTTGGTACAGGGGCTCGCCAAAAATTTTGAAAAAAGGGCGGGACTTCTCTAATAAGGTTAACGTACATATCTTTTAAATCACTAAAGCTACAACGACCAAATTTGCTCAGCACAAAAATTATAAGAACTCCTGCCTACAGTGCGAAAATCGATATAATCGGTGGATAACCTCCGTACCGTTATTGGCCAGAGACTTTAAGTTTTACTTCCGAGATAGTATAAGATGACTTTATAGGACCCGAAGTAAAAATTAGACGATGGACGTGGCACCGCTCACCTTTTGGTGATAACAAATATCTCCGGAACCGACCGATCTATTTCGAATTTACTAAATTTAGTACATAGCATTATTCTTATATTATAATGACACAGTGTGAAAATAGGCGAAATCTGCCTGCAACCACTCCTACTTCCCAAATAACATAATTTTAAATTCCAATTTATTCTTTTACTTTTCAGTACACAAATCAAGAAGTATATAATAGAACGGGATATAATTTTGCTCTAATAATTCCTTTGAAGCATGTCACCTTATGACCAAAAATTGTTTAAATCCATACAAAAATATTCAAACCCCTAGGTACCAAATATGTGGACTTCAGTATTTATAGTTGACATATTGGCCGATATTTTCGGTCTAAAGTAGGGATGCAAACATCGTGAAATGAAACATCGATAGTTCGATGTATCGATCTTTCTTCAAACAACATCGAAATCAAAAACATCGGCCATTGAAACATCGATGGATTTTTGAACTTTTTTAACGTATTTTATTAGTGAGGAAAAAGTTTATTTCAGAACCATAAATAAGTGAAATACAGTAGTACGCCTTTAATTGATATATATTTTAGCTACCTATTAAAACCTTTTCTCAATAAATAAAAGATATAAATAGTTTTTGAACAAACAACAAATTATTTATTTAAAACAGAATTTAAAAATAACAATTTGGAAAGTTTTTTCCCTGTCAAGCGATTTCTTTGCTGTGTGATCGTTGCTCCAGCTTTAGAAAACAGTCATTCACTAGGGACTGAAGTGGCCACAATGGAAAAATATTTGGAAGCTTGTTTATACAATTCAGGAAATACATTTTTCATATCATCCCACATTTCTGTTGGATTCTGATTGATAGAAGCAACAGCTAATCCAAGATACATTTGCACTTCAACTTCCGTTGTTGTTATAGCAGATAAATTGGAAAACTTACATTTCATATTTTGGTGGGCCAACTGTTTATGATGGCTCCGACGTACCAACACCATTATTTGCATCCTTTATGAAATTTGGAAGGGTATTATTTCTTTTTCGCCAAACAAGCTTCTATTTAATTTCATCATGGTTGAATCATTATCAGTTACACAAGCAGAAACTTTATTTATGCAAACGTTCCACTCGTTGAAAAGTGTAAACATAGTTTCTTCTAAATAAGCTGCTGTATGACTTTCGTGCAGTTCGATTACTCCTAACGTCCCACTCAACAAACGTAAATTGTCCAAAAAATGAATTGTTACCCCAAGGAACGACTGATTTTTCATTGTCTCCGTCTATATGTCATACGTTAGGCAATAACTGTCGCACTTACGAATATACTCTTTGAAAATTGAAGACAGCGCTTCATATTTTTCATCCACTCGTAATTTAATTGTTTCTCTACTTGGGACTTTAAAAAGCGTAACCAGTTCTTTCATCATCTGCAGAAAACCTTTTCCTTCTACAGTGGATAATGGCTTGTTGTCCATTATAATATATTTCACAATTGCTTCAGTAATTTTCCTTGATTTAGGGTCATCTTGGTAAGAAATACTTTTGACCTGCTCAAAAAAGTCTTTCACATTAGGTTGGATCAGCGCAGGCAACTGATCCGATTTATTTTGCAGTACTGATGGAGTACATGTACTAGGAGACGATTCAATACATGCAGTCTTCTTATTACTATTGTCGAATAACTCACTTGACGCTGTCGTCCCAGCGGTTGGTGATATGTTAATTATTTCAGAAATTTTTCGCGGTTTTGGTTCCGAGTCCGGCGTAGTTTGTGAGGAGCATTCTGCATTATCAACTTGATCGAGTAATACCTTTTTATGTACATTCTCAACGCGTTTTTAATTTCTTGTTGCAGAGTTTGCATGTGGCGGATGCATCTGAATTTCTTATAAAGAAGCTCCAGACCTTGCTTTTTAATTTTGAAGGCCAGTCACCGACTAAACCTCGTACTGAGCAGTTGAGTTAGCGTCTTTCTCTGAGTTTATAGCTATTCATATACATAGCTCTCTTTTGGTGTTCTTTTTTTTTGCACTACGATCTGCTTACTTAAGTAACGCGATTAATACTTATTTTAAGTGAGAAATATAATCCAATACTTATATCAGTGTATTATAATTTTTCCACTATGCCCCCGGCGGGCTTCCAGTTCGGGGACAACAGGTTTGCTGCACTGGCCCAAGGTCCCCAACCAAAACGTAAAAAATCGTATCAAAAACTGCAAGATGCTTTTCCTGACTTACCGCCAATAAAAAGTGATGACCCAAAGTATATTGTGATTAAATCCGACGAGAATTCTACACCCCTTTCGAAGGTTTCTTGTTTACGTGTTTACAATGCCTTACTTACCGTGAGCAAAGATATAAACAAAATTAGTGAATTACGCGACGGCAGCCTATTACTGCTAGTGAAAAATAAGCAAGTAGCAGAAAAGTTTATAAAAACGAAATGTCTTTTCAACATTGGCGCTGTTAGCGCTAGCTATCATCAACATCTTAATTGTAACAAAGGCACCATTTATGCACCGTTTTTAAACGATGTGCCTGAAAGCGAAATAACAGAAGGACTGAGTTCTTACGAAGTTTCCGCGGTTTATAAGTTCACTCGCAAAGTTGAAGGTGTTATAAAGCCTACTGGTGTTATGCTAATATCATTCAACAGTTATTCCCTTCCAAACAAAATAAACATCGCATGGAGGATGACCTCTGTGCGACCGTACGTGCCTAATCCAATGCGCTGCAGGTCATGCCAAAAATTGGGTCATACGCAAAAACATTGTAAAGGTTCCCCAACATGCGAAATTTGCAATTTCCCTTCTCCACACGATAATGACTGCATCCGAGTTATGTGTGCGAATTGTTCTGGCGAGCATCGTTCTTCTGACTATACGTGTCCAAAGTATATGCAAACCAAAGAAATTTTAAAAATAAAGACACTAGAAAAGTGCAATATGCACGAAGCCCTTAACAAGTATAGAGAAAATACTTCCCTCCCTTCCCTCACTGCTAGCTTTGCACATGTGCTTCAACGTACAAAAGAGGTATCCTCTGTATCCACCACACCAACAAAAATTTCAGCCATCAACAATTCCACAAAATCTAAAAATACTCGTAGAATTGCCGACAATGACTTGCCTAGTACATCAAAACAAAACGCAGAGGTCACCTCTGCTCCCAACTCATCAATAAACTCTTTAACTAGAAAAAATCACTCATCAAACGCCAACAACAAACATATTTCCATCAACAAGCCTGCATCGATCAGTTCAGACTACAACAACGTCTCACATTCAGCTAAAAATATCAGCGACAACCGTACCCAACAAGCCTCTTTCTTAAATCCCAAACTTTTCAGTCCAACAACAGCCTCTCTCATTTCTAACTTAAACAACTCCTTAAACTCGCTTAATAAATATACTGACTTCAACAACACTACTACCAACACTACCGTGCAGTCTAATCCACCTAATCACGAAAATCTCTTTCCAACAACAAGCAATTCCAACGATAATCAATACTCTACTGAACATACTGAACAAATAGAAATTGACTCTGAATAAATACGCTTAGCTTTTACTCTCTTTTGAACTAGTACTCAATTGGTGACACTCAGCTTCAACTGACTGCTCATACGAGTTGATATTCGAGCTCTCTTCTGTTTCCCTTTTTCTTTTTTTCCTACATATGTATATACAAGATCATGCCCCAGCTATTATACTCTTAAATGAAACTCACATCTCTTTCAACTTGTCGGCTTTTACTCCTAAGCAGTACATTGGCATGTTTCACAATCTTCCACATATTAGCACAGGTAAAAGAGGTATTGCGATTCTCATAAGAAGAGATATTCCACACAAAATTAATGCCATTCAATCCAACTTGCTGGCTATGTCGATCGAAATTATCTTAGTTAAAAAAATCACCATTACCTGCACCTATATTGCACCAGATGAACATTTTACCAGTACAGACATCCTGCAATTAATCAACCAAGCTTCCACTCCTTTAATTTTCGCTGGTGATTTTAATGCATGGAGTCCACTATGGGGCTCTCCAATAGCCAACAAGAGGGGCAAATGCATTGAAGACGCTTTACTTTCCTCTAACTTAATATGTTTGAATAACGGATCCGCGACACATTTTTCCACTCACTCCACTTTTTCCCATGTAGATCTTACAATGTGCACCGACACACTTGCCACAGAGTGCGAATGGAGTATACTCGATCACCTGCATGGAAGCGATCACTTCCCCATTGTACTAAAATTGCATCTAGGTTCAACAACTAAAAACCACAAAATAAATAAGGTATTCAAAACTGATTACGCTGATTGGGAGAAGTTTCAGACACATTGCGAGATAAATGGCAATAATACCCCAATATCTGACAACCCTAACCAAGAAAGTGCGAGGTTAACAAAAATTATCCGTTCAGCAGCGAATGTTAGCATTCCTCATACAAAGCCAACAGCAAGTTCAAAGGGTGTTCCTTGGTAGAATAAAGAAATCGCTGAATTGCGGGCAAAAAAACAGACAGCTTGGTATGAATCACAAACGCGCTCGATCACTAGTCAACTTAATATCTTTCAGGAAAGCCAATGCTCTTTCCCGTCGTTCCGCGAAACAGGCCAAGCGTAAATGTTTTCAGGATTTCACAAGCAAAATAAATCCTTCGTCTAGTCCTAAGTTAATATGGAACGCTTTAAAAAAACTTTCTGGAGTGCCTAGAAATCTAACCATTCAATGCGTAAAGGGGCCAACAAGTTTGGTAACCAATCCATCCGATATTTCCGAGTTATTTGCAAACCACTATTCTGAAACAAGCTCAGATATTTCATTCAGCACACAGTTTCAAACCTCTAAAACCACCACACTGTCCAACACTTCCTACTCTGTCTCCCCTCTTTCTTTTTCTGCTAAACAAATAGAAACCAGCATTTCATTGTCTGAATTCGAGTTCGTTGCATCTACCGTTAAGGGTAAGTCCCCGGGGCAAGATAAAATTTCTTATCCAATTATCAGACATATGCCAAAAAGTCTCAAGCTCCGATTGGTAAAGCTTTATAACAAAATTTTCAATAATGGTGTCTACCCCCAATTTTGGAAAACGTCCTGTGTTATACCAATACTTAAACCACACAAATCCTTCGATGAACTTGCTAACTATAGGCCGATTTCCCTCCTTCCATGTATGGGCAAAATTTTGGAAAAGATCGTGGCTAACCGCTTGATGTGGTATGCTCAGCGAAACAAGTTCATATCACCGAATCAAGTCGCCTACAAAAAAGGTCAAGGCACGTTAGATGCTTTAATCCAACTAAACTACTTCACTACTAATGCTTTGTCCAGCAAAAACCACGTGTCCGTACTATCTCTGGACTTTCACAGAGCTTTCGACAAAATTGGAGCCCATATTATTATTCGACAACTTAGAAAATGGAAAATAGGCCAGAATATGATACGTTTTATTACTAACTTTCCCACAAACAGAAAACTCAAAGTCAACGTAAATGGTTTTCTTTCTTCAACACTCCCGCTTTCTAATGGTACGCCGCAAGGCTCACCTCTTTCAGCCCTCCTTTTTATCATTGCTTTCGATGATATTAGTAGGATGATAAAAAATTACAAAGGAGTTGAGCACCGGATCTATGCTGACGATGTCCTAATCTACACAAAAGTCTCTGACGTTAATTTTGCTCAATCCTTATTTACTAATATACTCGCCAGAATTGAGACTTGGTCACTGGAGTCTGGTGCTTCACTTTCCTTAGACAAAACACGTATCCTTCATGTATGTAGTTGCAACGGTATTTCACTAACCCAAAACCAAACTAACATCGAATGTAAAACACAGCTGAAAATACTAGGATTAATTTTTGACTCTAATTATAATTTTAATGCTCACTGTAAATATGTCAGAAACTCGTTAATGTCACGATTAAATATTGTTAAATATCTCTCGTTTAAGCATTCATTTATTCATCCGAACACACTAGTCAATGTTTTCAGAGCTTTGCTAACTTCAAAAATAGATTTTGGGCTCCCCATCTATATCAATTGCTCCAAAAGCAGTATCAACCTTTTAAATGTACCTTACCATTGCGCAATACGGCGAAGTCTCCGGGCCTTTCCAACCTCGCCAATAAAAACGATAATGGCTGAATCTGGTTTACCAACTATTCAAAATAAAATTATAGATTCTTCGCTTCAAATTCTTGCGAAAACGGCTGAGAACACCAACCCATTACTTAATACAACTATCACCCATGCCACGAAAAAAAGAAAAATTCCAAGAATACAATCGGCTATTTCGAGATGCTTAAGTTTCGCTGCAGAAAATAATATTTTACGTAACGTAACACGCAAATTCACCACTCGACATCCTCCCTGTCTGATCAATGATAAAATACTACAGAATAAGCTTATGTTTTTGTCCAAGCAAAACACACCAAACGAAGTCTTTCAACAAACCTTTGCTGAACTGGAATCTAATTACACAAATAATGGCTGGAAGTTATTGTTTACGGATGGCTCCAAGTCCACCGATTCCACTTCGTTAGCAGTTGTCACTGCCACAGGAGAAATTATTTGCAATTGGCTTCTTCCCTCAACGAGCTCTGTATTTACCGCTGAAGGATCTGCTATCCTTCATGCAGTTAATTACGCAAAAAAGACTAAAGGAAAGTTCCTCATCTGTACAGACAGCAAATCGTGTATGTCTGCAATAACGTCTCCTTCCAATCGCAATCCCATAATAGAAGTTATCAGAGACGTGGTCATTGGTGCCCCTCAGAAAATCCAAGTAATGTGGATCACTGGCCATGCTGGTATTACAGGCAACCACTTTGCAGACCTCGCTGCGAAAAATGTAGCCAGGACTCCTGCCTTAACATACTACGTCTCATCCAAGCAAGACATTCTTAACCTTATTAAGCACAAAAGGCATCAAAAAAACGCAAGCGAATGGAAAACATTTAAACATCACTACGCGGTCATAAACCCAGCCAGAAATCGTATAATCTACTCGTCAGCAGTTCCAACTAGCGCAATGAAGACATATACTCGATTAAGGATTGGACACACTATCATAACACACGCCCACTTACTATCGGGTAAAAGCCCATCCATTTGCCCCCTTTGCGAGGACACCGCTACTATCAAACACTTACTCACACTCTGTCTGATGCTTCACCCAACAGCCCACAACTCTGGCAACATTGATCTCATAAAACTACTAAGTGAACCTTCAGAAAAAAACGTGATGATTGTATATAGATTCTTAAAAAAGAACGATTTGTTAAAATATATTTAAGCAACTTACATCTTTACTAACCCTTAGCAAATATAATTTTTCACCTAGTTATAATTACAAGACGGCTGAAGGCCTCGTAGCCAGTGCTGCGTTTATGTATTTATATAATAAAACTCTTTTTGTTATATGAATTATTATAAATAAATAAATAAATAAAATAAAATTTTGAAGGCAGCACTTTGAAAATCTGAAATATTATGTACATATTTAAACGTCTAACGCAATTATTTACATACATACATATATTTTATATTCACTACACCTGTAATAAAGTTGTGATGGAAACAGATGAATTCGAAACAAAACTTATATTAAACGCTCAAAAACAACTTCTAACACACATAGCACGAAATAGATATGTATGTAAAACTTATTTCGCATTAATTCATAAGCGAATTTTCAGTATTATTCAAGTGCACATTCAACCAACGAATTCTCCGTATTTTACAACAAAACACATGACAGTTTGCTAAAGCGGTTCGAAGCAGATGTTTTCGCATTAATACCAAGAAAAAGTGCTGCAAAGATGTGGAGTAAAATTTGAAAAAACATCGCCATAAAACAGCGATCCAGGCAACATCGATGTATCGATGTTTTTAGAATAACAACATCGATGGCAAACATCGATCCATCGTTTGCATCCCTAGTCTAAAGTCAACTATAAATAAAGGTAAACAATAGAAATTCAGACATAATTCTTTCCTGATAATAGTAGTTCGGTGTATCTAAAATGGATTGAATCGGGTCAATACTTCCCTGAGCCCCCATATACCTAATATCATGATTTTCGAACATCTGACTTTGCTCTATATGATTGGTGACTGTAGGTGAGATGCCTTAATGAAACCCAGGGAACATTTTTTTAGTATGTGGCATGATAATAGTTAATAGATAAAATTGGATCGATGCTACTCCTACTTCCATATACTACGTATATTGATAGTTTTTCTAACAATGTATGAGTTATATATGTATGTATACCAGGTTGTTCAATAAGTTTTGTCGTTCGATAAGAGAGGGCGTTGCTACTAGCCCACATTTTTTTTCGTTTTGTTTGTACACTCTTCATATGAACGCATGTGAAATTTCCTTTCAATCTATTAATTCATTCTTTGCTTACAAGCCATTTAGTGTCGCCGTTTCACAGTATTTTATTACAATGGAAAAAAAATGAATATCGTGCAGTGATAAAATTCTTATTTTTGGAAGGTGTAGCACCAAAAGATATTCACGAACGAATGTTAAAAGTGTATAATGATTGTTCACTTACAATTAGAACTGTAGAAAGATGGGTTGCTCAATTGAAACGTGGTCGTACAAGCTTTGAAGACGATCCACGTGAAAGACGTCCAAAAAGCGCATCAACACCAGATCGTTTCGGAAGATCGTCGATAGACTGAGAGAGATTTAGTAGAGGCTCTACACATCGCATTAGGCAATGTGAGCCATATTTTAAGTGAAATTTTGGATTTTAGAAAGCTGTGTGCCCAATGGGTGCCGCATTCGCTAACAATGGAACAAAAACATTCGAATGCGCCTTTCTCAGCAACATTTGGCGCATTTTAAAAAGGATAAAGAGGATTTTGTGCGTCGAATCATCACTATGGATGAGACTTGGGTCTATCACCATGATCTTGAATCAAATCAAGAGGCTAAAGAGTGATGTGAACCTTGTTGTTCGGCTTCGAAACGAGTTCGTTTCCAAAAATCGGCCAAGAAGGTTATGGCATCAGTTTTTTTGGGATGCGAGAGGATTACTTGCAAACTGGTAAAACAATTAATTCTGAATATTATTGCAACTTTTTGGACCAGTTGAAGGATAAAATTCATGAAAAAAGACCCGGTTGGCAAAAGAAAAAAATAATTTTTCATCAGGCTAAGATCTATGAATTAAAGTTCAAATTGTTGAAGCATCCACCGTATTCACCAGATTTGGCCGCCAGCGAATTCCATTTGCTTACAGAACTCAAAAAATGTACACGTGGCAAACGTTTTTCATCGAATGAAGAGGTCATAACGACTGTTGAAGCGTATTTTGCAGACCTTCCGGATTCACACTTCAAGGGTGGGATCCACAGATTAGAGGGTCGTTGGAGCAAGCGTACTAATGTTCAGGGAGATTATACTGAATAATAAAGTGTATTTTGAATTATAAAATTGTGTTTTTCTTATCAAACGTCAAAACTTATTGAACCACATAGCATATGTATACATAAATTTGGTTTACGTTTTACATCTTAGGTATTTCCCTGGCTTTGAATTTTGCAAGTTGCAAGAATATAAAATTGCACCCTTTCTTACATGTTGAACCTGCTTTGTTAAATTCATTTGTAACGTTTAAAGGCAACAACTGAATTAATTGTTGAAGTTTAAACCACCGCCAGAACAATGATGCCAATATTTAAGAGGGGAGCCTGCTTTAGAAGCTTAAAAAATCAATTAATTTTTTTGTTTAAATCTCTTTAAAAGATATCTAAGAATATGTCGAAGCTAGAAGGCAAATAGTGACCGAGTGTCTGGCATATACATACATACATATATCAGCGCTTGGGCAAAAAGCGAAAACTTTGACGCGCAATTTTTCGTTTTTTCATTTTTACGATTTTTCTTAATTGGCGGGCATGATATATATAACTATAAACCCTAGAAATTTCGCTTTAATCACTTATTTCTTTCCTTTCCAAAAAAAGTCTAAAAAAAAACGATTTTTTGAAGCCTCTAAAGATGGCTTCCCCCTTAATAAGTGATGGCCAAATTGATGATTTGACGACTATTCAACGAAATAAATTGTATATGAAGTCAAATAACAAAGACATCCGTTACTCATAAATGTGCTACAAATTAAGGCAGCAGTGGTAGATGCAAAAATAACAATTGCGATATTGCAATTAATTTAGGTATAAGTTTAAATTCGCATACTTAGTGGGACTGGCTAAACAATCGTCGATTATTGGGCATTAAAAAGAACTTGAATTTTTCAGGGTATTCTCCGTACATTGACAAAATAGTGACGTTTGTGAAAAAAAAAATTGAATTTTACCCAAAATTTTATTAGATTTTGACCGGATCAGTCATTACACGTAGAATTAAGTTTCATTATGATTATTCTCTCGAACAATAAAACCCTTTATTTGAACAAAAATAAGAATGGTTAATACAGTAGTTTTATTTTTCACCAATCCTTTTACTAAAACTAGGCATTCGGTACGGGTTTCTTCAAATATTCAACCAATAGTGTTATGCTAAAAAATTGTACCTTTAAATATGTTTTCGATCAATTCTATCTTTCGATAACTAAACTTCATAAAGATTTTTTATTGCATTTAATCATTATCATATCTGCGTATTCCATAAATATTTTTGATAAATTTGGAAATATCTAATGTTTAAATGCACGTGTAAAATAATAACTATGTGTTTCGTGCAACCGTGTAGAGAAAAAAGCCATTTACACGGAAAGCTTTGTAAGCTAAAGAAGATTTTAACATTTTGCAAATTATGAAAATGTATTAATAATTTTCTGCTCAATATTTCAATAGGATTCGGATATTTGTTGCGAAAATATTCTTAAATGTTTTTATTAAAATGCTACATTATATGTATATATGTTACAAAAAGTTTTTATTTTACATTCCCTGTATGTAAATATATGTCCGGTAAAGCAAGGTATTTCGACCAAGTGACATTAGCTGTGGAAAATTGTGAAAACCATATGATTTTTTACTTGTATTCTTATACAATTGCATCTATTTAATAGAGCAGGAATCGTCAACACTGCTGTAGGGAAATTCGGCAGGGTTAGAGCATTTCGATGAAGTCGAAAATAAACTAACGCAAAAATTTCTTGTGAAAATAGTCCTAACATGGCAAATATTATAACGGGTGATCAAAGTAGAGGTGCTTTTTTCAATAGTCCTTTTTAACAGATCACTCGTAAAGGGCCTGGCCCAATGCTGGCTGGCTGCTTTTTTGAGAACTGTCAAAATTGAATAGAACTATACTAGAGCATATAAAACGAGCCCAAAAGTACTCTGGATTCAAGCGCTTGAAGTTTCAAAAAAGCTCTTTGTTCTAAAATAGCTAAATACAAAGTTGATTTTGTAACCATGTATGCCAGTTGGTACTTTTTCTCTTTCTATATTGGCAACCAACATTTTATCACGTAACCATTAACGATAATTTAAAATATTTAGTATATATATATATAATAAAATAACGTTTGACAAAAAACTAGTTCTAATGAAATTTTTAAAAATAATTCACCTATTACTAATGTTTTTGTATAGCGTTTTGATCCACAAGATATTTAGTAAGTGGCAATCATGCTTTGACAGCGTTCAAAGCGCTTATTGGTCATACAAGCATTTAATGTACGAAAAGTCAACGATAGCAAGTAAAGCCAGCCAGCATTGAGACCCAGCATTCATTATTGGATAATATTCAACCGAATAGATCACATCCAGCGTACAAAATATAGCTTGTGCAAGAATCGAAGCCGCTCGACTTCTCAAGCGACATCGCTTCGCTCTATGATCTCTTGAAATGTTCCAAGAAGACCCGACGTTTTCGAGCCAAATTCTGTTCAGCGATAAGGCCCATTTTTGGCTCAATGGGTATGTAAACAAACAAAATTGCTACATTTGAGACAACGGTTTAATGTGGTTTGTGGACCGGCGGAATCATCGGTCTATATTTCTTCAAAAATTAAGCAGGTGAAACGTAACCGCTAATGGCTACCGTTATCGCGCTAGGATAACCGATTATTTGATACCAGAAATCGAATTTTCTCGGCGACATCAACAAGCGGCGACTATTGCCACACATCATACCAATTAATGGATATATTGAGAGAGCATTTTTGGGCCGGTCGATTACCCACCAAAATCGTGTGATATCACTCCGTTAGACTTTTTCCTGTTTATGCGGACAATCCCGCTTTGATTCAGTCTTTGGTTGCTAGTCAATTGACCGAACGAGTCATCGAAAATTGGACTCAACCGATGGACCATTTGAGACGTAGCCGCGGCCAATATTTTAAAGAGATAATCTTCAAAAAATAAATGCGAAAGAATATTCTTTCGAATGATTATAAATATTCCACATTAAGGGGCTATACCAGTGTGACACTTTCAAAAAAATTTTTTTTTTTTTTTTGCTTTTTCGATAGTTTATATATTCAAAAATATCCTGTGAAATCGGCGAGGTCGTATCTTAAATAGTTTTTGAATGGAAGCGTTCTAAATAGCGACCGCTCAGAGGTGCAAACATGTATAAGTGAAACTTTAAACGCGTTTTTCTCGAAACGAGATTTTTCAAAATTGCTGACATTATAACTCAACGAGAAATTGACCGATCGACTTCAAATTAAAACTGGATATAGTTGAATACATTTGCTATACAATAGACTACGATCGTTTTGATTGGTTGAAAATTGTCAATTTGGCATTAAAAAAACGACCATTTTTTTCGTAAAAAAACGATTTTTTTTCGAAATTACACCATTTTCTTAATTTTTGATATTTTCCAAAGATCGTAGTTCATTGTATAGAAAATATATTTAAGTTTAACAAACATTTTGAATTTTTTTGTTTCAGCTACTCAATCGACAGGAATCATGCCAGCAGTTGAGGCACTTTTTTTTTCGGCACTTCCGCAGACAGCACATAACTCCGTTATTTTTCAATATTTTTGTAGTCGCATTCTTTAAAAATGGGCTTCTCAACTGTACATGTTCCGCATACATACTTTTTAAATTTTAGGCAAATTTTGTTCGCCTTATTATCTTTACAATACTTGTACATTTCTGACATGTTTTTCGTTGACTGTACTTGCGATGGGTATTGGTTGATTTTATTTCCCGAGCTCTTGTTGGTATTCGATGGCAAGTTCTTCTGCCAATTGGAATAGAAACGCCTGTCTTGTGTTTTCTCCTCCCTTAGTATCTTTATATAACTCCCATGAATTTATCCGGGCTAAATCCAAAATATTGAAAAATACTTACAAAGGCCATCTCCGATATTTAGATTTTACCGAATAATTCTTGGCCAATTGGTCGGTCACATCTACGCCAAATTTGGAGCTATTATACAACTGAATTGGCTCCGGTGTTCGGGTGTCATTTTCTTCAACTTGTACGGAGGTGTGCATTGAACTCAGAATTAGAACTTTCTTTCTTTGTTTGGCTTTGTTAACTGTCAACATACAATTATTTTACCAATAGAATTTGGTTGCGAAAAGTCCCATGTCGTCGTTTTTCAGTTTTGCCAGTCTTAGTAGCTCTTTTCTATTTGTTCTAATTGTCCCAACAATCGTAATTTTTTTGCTAAAAGTTTTGTTGCTCAAGGTAGTTTGTAAAAAAGTTGTCCGTGTTCATTTTTATTTTTTCAAAGTGAAACTGAGGGCCCCCAATTTCATCTTTTCCCAAATATTGGGCATGTATTGAGTGAATTTACACCTTGCTTTCGTTGGAAACAATCGTCAATAGTAATATATGGTTCTGGTTTATAAAACTTTTGACTGTTGTCAATAAACTTATACCAAATTTCAGAAGTCATAGTGAATTTATCGGTTTGAAATCGCAGGCTTCGTTGATTTCTGTCGTCAAATCGAATAAATTTCACAATCTCCGTAAAATCATGTCTATTCATATTATTTGGGAAAAATGGCGGGCTCCACTTTTTATTATCTAAAAGATATCCTTCTCTTTCGTCGTCTACGTACGTTCGAAATATTCAGAAGTGTTGTGAAATCCAAGACATAATTTTCATTGGTATCACCGAATATGATTGGATTTTCGTCATTTCGAACATACGCAAAACCAATATTCGAATCAGCTGTGTACTAATGTGAGAAAACTTGCAAATGACTACATTTGAAAGCAATCCTATTAAAGTTTTTAATGAGTTCTGAATTAAAGAAAGATTTTTAGAGATAACATTTATCGAATGAATAAAGACGCTTTTGGGCGTTAAATTACGTTTTGTATATCTAAAATCTTTAAATATCCGGATTTTTAAGCTATTGCATAGATTTTATCGCGGGCTTCTGAGCGCGGGGACCGAATCCAGAAATTCCGTAACGGAAATATAGCTAACGCTAAAATGTCGCACACAGGTGGCGCTGTGTGGCGTGAAAAACAAATTGTGGTGACGAAAAATGCTGCATACCACAAAGGCGACACCGTAAAGGAAGTGTGTGCATACAGGATGACTCATTAGGAAAAATTGCCATCGTCGCGGAAAGACGCTTGTAGGCAAAGGCATGCTCGGGGAGATGTTACGGCGTCTGTTAAGCTATTGCATAGCTTCTATCGCGGGCCTTGAGCGCGGAGACCGAATCCAGATATTCCGTAACGAAAAAAACCTCACGCTCCACGACACATGCATATGTACGTACATATTATATTTCTTTGGCACATTTGTCTGTATGTTTACAAAAGCAAATGCGAGCCATATACATATAAACATACATTCATAATAACAAGTGTCGCACGCTTCTTTCGCATCTCCGTTGTCAGGGTCAACCAAATTTTGTTGGTGACATATTCACGCATGTACGCATATGTATGTATACATTAGGGTGGGTCGATTCCAGACTTTTTTCGATTCGGGATTTCTAATAGTGTGGAAAAGTTGCTTAGTACTTCCTGATTCCAATGCAACTGTTTGTTTTGAGATCGGATTGCATCTTCAACCCCAACTCCGGCCTTGAAATTTCGGAAATTCGCCTAAAATCGTGAAATTGTCTTCCTATCGCCTGAAATACGTCATTTGTCACGTCATTTGCTACCGAAATGGTATATGTGATCATGGCCGTAGGACGAACCGTTCCCGAGATACGAACGAAAATGCGGCGCGCCACAGCGCAAGGTGAAAATCGGCTTGCGGCCACACTTCTTGACGTTGATTTCGCCGAGTGCTATCACTCACATTCATTCACCTACGCCAAAGGACAAGTTCGGATAGGTCTCCACACAAATATTTTTTCATCGAGTTCCTTTACTCCTGTCGGTGATTTCGCCGAGTTCTATCACTTACATTCATTTCCCTGCGCCATACGACGCGTTCAGACTGGTCTCCACATAAATATTTTTTCATCGAGTTCCTTCACTCTTGTCGTTGATTTCGCCGAGTGCTATCACTTATATTCTCTCAACAGAACTCAAAATGTCTGTATCTAAATTGAAATTTAGACAGAAATGTCCTGTGTTTGGCATATATCCGTACAATCTCTCTGAGTCCCAGTTACCTACATACCAGGATGTTCTTTTGTGTTATCAGTTTGAAAGATTTCGAATAGGGCGACTCCGAGGCGACAACTATGAACCTAGGAGTAAAGAGGTTACAGAAATAGTTGCAAAAAAGGTTGAAAATACTTTCAAAAAGTCATCTATTCCGATAGTTTCACACACCAGAGTTGTACAAATGCTCACCACATACCATAAGAAATTTCTGACTCTTATTTGACATCGCTGCTTGTAAATGCATTTATTTTTCTTCTTGTACTTGTCCAAAGGAAAGGAAAGTTCCTATCAATGAACAACCATTTCTCTTGGACCAGAGAACCAGAAGAATTGGTCGCATTGGAAGTGTTGATCTACCTGAAACAAAAAAGATTACAAAGAAAAATGAACGTAAAGAAAAGCTTTCAAAACGTCATTCAACATCAACACTTACCAGAAAAGTATCAGCTGGAACACGTGACCATTCAGATCAGCCAGACTCTCATACAGACGACAACAATGTAGGTGCGTCGCACATGGATTCTTCCAAAAACGATGCTGATGATGAATTTTCTCTTCCATCCTCTAAACCCAAACAAAACACACTAGTATTAGAACACACTGCTTTAGCTGCTCAAAGATTTGGAGTAAGTGATAGAGCAGTGGCCTTGATTGTTTCATCTGCTTTTCTGGATGCCAAAAAAGCAGGTTTGATAACAGAGGATCAGGCTAGCTTTGTCACTGACAAATGCAAGATTAGTCGGGCAAAAAAAAAGTGTTGGAGTTAAGCTCCAAAATACCGAAAGTATTGACTGTATATGGGCTGTATTTTGACGGCCGCAAAGACAATACACTTACACAAGTCAGCGAAGGTGAAAAGTACTACCGCGACACTATCAAAGAGGAACATATTTCTCTTATAGCGGAACCTGGTTGTCATTACTTTAGCCACGTCACCTCTCCTTCCGGGTCAGCTGAGGATGAGACGCAAGCTATATGGCAACATTTACAAGATTTACAAGACAATTCAGTTGATGTGGAACATCTAGAAGTTGTCGGTGCTGATGGCACCAACACGAACACAGGTTGGAAAGGTGGAATCATTCGGAAACTAGAAGAAAGAATAGGTAGGCCATTACAGTGGGTTGTTTGTCTTCTACATTTCGACGAATTTCCATTTCGTGCTCTTTTCGAACACATAGATGGTGTCTCAAAGAATCCAAATACATTCTCTGGCGACATAGGTAAACTGCTCCCTGATTGTGAGAAGTTGCCTGTTGTCAAATTGGAAAGTTTTCCATCCTGCCAATTACCTTCTGAGGTTATTAATCCGACCCAACTTAGCACAGACCAAGCTTATCTCTATCAAATATCAGAAGCTGTTATTTTCGGTCAATGTTCCTCAGATTTAGCGTCGATGCATCCAGGTAACAGTGCAAATCTTGCTGGCTCACCTGTGCAAATAGAATTCTGAGATTATACATTTCTACTGACAAACCAACAAAGGAAATAAAGATTTTGGTCAAGTACATACTTACAGTTTACTCACCTTTGGGGTTCTCAATAAGATTCAACAGTTCAATCAAAGATGGCTCGCGCCATCTCTATGCTGCAATTCAAAGGTCGAGATACTTACCTGCCAAACTGCGCAAGGTTGTCGATTCATCCATTCAACAGTATGTTTTCTTTGCTCTTCCAGAAAGCATTCTCCTTAGTATGATGACTGACGAACGGATAGAAGTCAGAAAGTTGGCCCTTGACCGTCTTCTGGCAGCCAGAGAAGCAGAGTCTGATACTGTAAATGGAAGGGTTAGATGTAATAAAGTGCCAAAGCTGAATTTCAAAGCTAATAATTATTACGATATGATTAACTGGAAGACTATTACATACCTTGACTGTTCCACCAGTTCTTTGTTCAGTTTCTAACGAAGAACTCATAAAAGGGCTGTCGGGAGACACTGCAG
This sequence comes from Bactrocera neohumeralis, assembly GCF_024586455.1. Lineage (NCBI taxonomy): Eukaryota > Metazoa > Arthropoda > Insecta > Diptera > Tephritidae > Bactrocera > Bactrocera neohumeralis. The sequence continues at coordinate 9,483,230 of NW_026089623.1, read as the reverse complement.
AGGTATGGAAATTTAGTGAATTCCCCTCTCACACCGTGGCAGTCGAGAGAACCGTTAAACTGGTGACAGAGGCATCTTCTAAAGTTATTGGCCCCCAATCTTGTGATCGTTTTATACGCTCTACACTGAAATCTAGGCAACAAGTGCTAAAGTTTAGAACAAAATCTGGTTTTATCAATAAATTTGACACAGATTCAGACTAAAACAAGCCTGACATATGGTTGGTTGGTTGGGTTGGGCTTGGGAGGAACCCAAAGAGCAGCCACCTCCGCGCGGTGGGTTCTGGGTGACCAATACAGGTTAGCTGAGAGCTGCAACAATTTTCACCTTGCGCTGTGGCGCGCCGCATTTTCGCTCGTATCTCGGGAACGGTTTGCCCTACGGCCATGATCACATACTATTTCGGTAGGAAATGACGTGACAAATAACAAATTTTATACATTTTGCCATGAGATGCGTATTTCAAGCGCTAGGTAGACAATTTCACGATTTTAGGCGAATTTCCGAAATTTCCAGGCCGGAGTTGGGGTTGAAGATGCAATCCGATCTCAAAACAAACAGTTGCATTGGAATCAGGAAGTACTAAGGCAACTTTTCCGCACTATTAGAAATCCCGAATCGAAAAAAGTTCGGAATCGGCCCACCCTAGTATGCATGCCTGTGCATTATTTGTTCGGAAGTGTATACAAATATATGTATGTACATATAAGTATATATGAATGTATGAACAAGCAGATTAATGCACGCACATGTAATATGTATGAGTGATAAAATCATGATTTGATTTTCTGAACGCGCACGTGCGTATACATATGATCAAATAATAAGATTAATATGATAGCCGATATACATATGTATGTATTTATTATTGTTGTGATAAGTTCAATTTCTATTACTACTATTAGTATAGTATATTATGTAAAAATCAAATAAAATTATTAAATATTCAAGTCCAAATTGACTGTAAATAGTACTATGCATGCAAGTTAACGATAGCCTCCGCATAGAAACCTTACCATAACTGTAAATAAAATTGAATCTTTGCACTTTGCAATTACATTGTCTCATAAATTAGAAATATAATTAACGTTTTTGATTATTTAAGAATTCGGTATGCTTTTTCCGTTCTGACTCCAAGAATTCATTATTATCAAAACAATATCGCTCGCCCTCACAAGAAGGCATAACAATAACAATCGTAAAGAAAACAGAACGTTTAACGTTCTGCCGGAATTTGCTATCACAACTAAAATTGTAATTAACTCTCTTTGATGCTTACACTTCAGCTTTAACTTTAAGTAAATAAAACCAAAAGGTATATATATTGGTATTTCTGAAATAAAGATTCGATTTGTATCTTGAAATCCACTAGAACCACACGTGTTCTCATTTCATCCGCGCATTCGTGGATATAAAATATATATTTTTTTAAAAATTCCCTCGTTGCGGGAATTAATTGGCGCCCAACGTGGGGCACGAGTGTCGAAAAGTGCCTAGTATAGTAAAATTTATAAAAAGTTGTGTTATCAAAAATAGTTTGACACGAATTAAAAAAAGTGCCTAATATAGTAAAATTTATAAAAAGTCACCAAAAAAAAAAAAAAAATAACAACTAAAGAGTGACTTAAATCAGAAAACTACAAATATTTTATATCATCAACAACAACAGCGGCAACAATTGCATCATCAGCAACTTATTAGAAAAGTAACAGTGACAAAAAAGGTATAAATGAAAAACTTTCACTAGAAAATTAATTGTAAAGAGTGACTTGAATTGCAAAAATAATCAACAGTGTTAACAGCAGCAGTAAAAAACATCAGCGGACGTGTCAACAGTAGCAGCAGCAACGGTAAAGGAAACAGCTGTAACAACAGCAGCGGCAACACCAGCATCATTTAGAGAGAATTATAACAAAGCCAACAAGGGAATACATTTGTAAGTTTAAAATTAGAATATAATATATATTAAGAAATGGGCAATAGCCCAAGTATTAAATATAAAAAACTGTCGTACTGCATTTTTTGTAAGGGCGAACACGATACTAGGAAATGTCCTAAACTCAAAAAATATAAAAACTAAAGACTATAACTAATGGTTTGTACAACCAATAAATTACATAATTAAAAGCTGCGATTCACCACCCAAGGAACCCTCCAGAGAAATATAAAAAATCAATTCAATCAAAAATTTGTTTTAAAAAAAAAAACAATAATTAAAGGCTCGACCAGCCATATAACAAAAATATATTGAAACCACGATTCACCACCGCAAGGGGGACCCTCCGGTTTATAATAAAAGCTTAATTCTGCGACTCTGAACTCCAGACCCTCCAGAATAAAAAAGCATTTCTTCCTAGAAGGGATAAAATAAAAATAATTAACAAAACAGACCAGAAACTGAAAATCAGACAAAATGGCTAGCGGTGACGCTTTGACCGTAGACCTAATAACGCGCCTTATTGCTGACAGCAATATAGCATTACGTGAGGAAATAGAGCAATTATGCTCATAAATAATAGTCAATACCACTAGTGCAACCGATTTTTAACACAGACGATTGACGATAATATAGCCTGTCAGGAATCGTTAGACATAGTTAAATCCGTACCAGAATTTACTGATAAAATGAATTCATATGTTAGTTGGAGAGAGGCGGCGCTTAACGCTATGAGTCTATACGTAAGGGGCAGTAGAAAATACTTCGCTGCACTCACCATACTCAGAAATAAAATAACACATGATGCAAATGATGCATTAACAAACCACGGAACAGTTCTAAATTTCGATGCAATTCTATCCCGTCTAGACTTTGGATATGCGGACAAACGTCCTACACACATAATTGAACAAGAATTAAGCATCTTAAGGCAGGGTGCAATGTCGGTTGTAGAATATTACAACCTCGTCAACAAAAAATTGACTCTATTAATAAACAAAACTATCATGACACACGGAAATAACGCAGACTTAACAAAAGAACTAAACAAAAAGAATAGGGAACACGCCCTACGAATTTTTATAACAGGATTAAATAGCTCACTAAGAAACATAATATTCTCTCTAAATCCACAAGCTTTACCTGATGATTTAGCAAAAGCTCAAGAACTAGAATCTAACAACCAAAGAGCCCGGTTTGCTCAAAACTTCACGTATGATAGAAACAGGGTGAAGCCAACGTACACAAACAATAACTTAAGGTTTCCTCAAAGGAACAACGCTCTCAATAATAATATAAATTATAATTTTCCGAAACCAACTCCTATGGATATAGATCCATCTGTATCCAGAATATACAATAGAGATTTTAATATGAGGGGGCAACAAAGCACTAACAATTTTTACCAACAACAAATAAATACCAATTTTAATCAAAATGTAAAACCTATGCAAACAAATGCAAACTTCCAGGCCAATAGGAGGCAAATTCAGGAAGCACATGGGGTAAAGCGGCATAGAGAAAGTAATAACAGCTTTCGCCCGCAAGAAAAGAGCCAGAGAATTAATAATATGAACGAGAGCCATTTTTTAGGCGAAGAGGGGACGAACTCCACTATCTCAAATTACACGACTCAAAATTAAATAAAAACTTAAAAGCTCTAGTTGATACGGGAGCAACCTCATGCTACATTAAGCCTGGGGTTTATAATAATAAAAACGAATTGGCCATTTATAAGCGCATAAAAACCGCTATTCCATAATCAAACTTTACCACTTAATTACCTTAATTGGAGTCGAAGAAATCTTCTATGAAATAGAGGGATTAGAATCGGATCTCCTTTTGGGATACAATTTCCTTAGAAATATTGAGGTACTAATTGATGTGTGTCCAATGGGAAAATTAATTACAGGGTAAAAAATAATTTGGAAAATGAAAATAATAGTATGAATATTTATTTTGAAAATAAAACTAAGGAACAAGAAGCTTCCAAAGGTATCGGTAAAAATGCAAGAAATATTAAAATTGTGGAACAAGCATTTTCTACACCGCCAGCCGAAGATTTTACCGGCAATATTATATTAAAAAAATTACTTTTGGGACAAAAAGGTCCTAAAACGCCTGCTGTAGATTTATACCAGCATAACGAAGAAAATAATTATGCAAAAAATATTGTAGAACGAAAAAGTTCTACAACGCCAGCCGATGATAATACGGGCCATATTTTATTTAAAGAAATTATTTTGGGATAAAAAGGTCCTAAAACGCCAACTGAAGTTCTTACCGGCAAAATAAAACAAAAAAATAATGGTGAAAAACCAAATAAAAATATAAAAATACAATATTTAAACTACTTGGGACAAGAAAATCCTAGGACGCCAGTCGAAGATAATGCCGACAATAAAATCAAAAAATATACTCCAAAAAAAGGAGGTACTAATATTTTAAAAATATAATTTCGAAGAATTAACTGAACTTCAAACACATGTAAAAGAAAAAAATTCTCAAGTGTATTCAGGCAATGATACAAGCTTCCCATTTCACCCTGGCGAAATAATTTACGAGAAAATAATAGGAGAGAATAATAAATTAGAACCTAGATATAAAAAACAACAAGTTAAAGAAAATTTAGAGAATAAAATAATAATTAATAATAGAAATAGAATCATTCATAAAGATAATGTAAAATCATAATTATTATAGGTTTCCGATATGATTATTTTAATTTTGACTACACTAATCAGCTCAGCAGCCGCTGATGTTATAGACTATACCCGACAAGACTACGTACTTATCGAAAATGGAGATGTTTCCATTTATGAGGAATACAGGGACCTATTTGACATTACTAATTTATCTTATTTTGAAAATATAATAGCAGACGAAAATAGAAATTTTTACAGTAATAACGAACAAAATCACGACAGCTTAGGAATTATTACACAGGAAAGAGAATCAGAAAATTTGATAATTAAAACTTTATTGGAACAATTAAAACAAACCCATTTTAGGCAAAAAAGGGGTATAAAAGAATTAGGAACACTTTGGAAATGGATAGCTGGTACACCAGACCATGACGACTTTGTAAAAATTAATGACAAATTGGACGAACTGGTAATAAATAACAATAAGCAATTTACAACAAATTCAGAAATTTTTAAAATAATAACTGAATTAACTGACACAGTTAATAATATTAAAGGTGATACCACAAATAGGAAAATAAAAAGAAAACGATATTAATATGTTATACATGAACTGCAAAATTTAATAAATACAATAACCTTTGGTAAAATTGGAATTTTAAATCCAACAATTTTACACTTTGATGAACTAAAAAACATAACATACTACCAACACGGTATAATGACAATAACAGATCTAATGGACATTTCTAAATTTAAAATAACCCAAAAAGGAAACGTAATTATAATTTATATAAAATACCCTAAAATAGAACTAACATATAAGTACTATGATGTAAGAGCCATAGCTCAATTAGATGGTAAGCTTATTATTGACCAGAACATAATATACTGTAATAATAAATTTTTTAATATTCAGAATTGTAAAACTGAAATTTCAAAAACCTATTGTATACTAAATAAAAAAAGCACATGTTTGTCAGAAATTTTAAACAAAAAACAAGGAAAATGTAATAAATTAAAAGAAAAAATCCTACAAATTGAAGAAATTAAATCAGGAGCGACATCAGTTTCAGGAAAAAATATTGTAGAAAATCAAGCTTTAAACGGAACATATTTAATAACATTTGAAAATTATACTGTAATAAATAATCAAGCTTATGAAAACATTGCAGTAAAAATGTGGATTTATTTTAAAAATAACCATATAAAGAATTTTGAAATTTTAGAATATTTTGAAACAACCAACAATTAAAATTAGATAATATAAATATTTTAGCAGAACGGAACAAGAACATAACAGTCCATTCATATTTTTGGTACATAATTTTAATTTTGGGAATCATTTTCATAACTTACTTATTACTAAAATTAAAAAAATCTCGCGAAATTCCCAGACCAATCGAAAATACGCAATTTCAAGAAATCACTTATAATGCTTTTTTGGGCCAAATATATAAATTAACTCAAAATAATAGTGAATCGGGGACGATTCATTTTAGGAAGGGGGGAGTTAACGATAGCCTCCGCATAGAAACCTTACCATAACTGTAAATAAAATTGAATCTTTGCACTTTGCAATTACATTGTCTCATAAATTAGAAATATAATTAACGTTTTTGATTATTTAAGAATTCGATATGCTTTTTCCGTTCTGACTCCAAGAATCCATTATTATCAAAACAATATCGCTCGCCCTCACAAGAAGGCATAACAATAACAATCGTAAAGAAAACAGAACGCTTAACGTTCTGCTGGAATTTGCTGTCACAGCTAAAATTGTAATTAACTCTTTGTTCTGGATTCAATCAAGCTGATGCTTACACTTCAGCTCTAACTTTAAGTAAATAAAACCAAAATGTATATATGTATATTGGTATTTCTGAAATAAAGATTCGATTTGTATCTTGCAATCCACTAGAACCACACGTGTTCTCATTTCATCCGCGCGTTCGCGGATGTAAAATATATATTTTTTTTTTAATTCCCTCGTTGCGGGAATTAATTTGCATTCATACAAAATTTCAAATTTTTTTTTACGGGACCAGCAGGTACGGGAAAATTATTCTTTATCAAACTGATTGGAAATTTACAACAGGTTCACTGATAATGATGGTTACTGCAATGCCTATATTACATGTGCTTCAACCGGCAAAGCTGCCGTGGCTATTGACGGTACAACTGTTCATACTTCTTCTTCTTAATTGGCGTAGAAACCGCTTAAGCGATTAAAGCCGAGTTAACAACAGCGCGCCAGTCGTTTCTTCTTTTCGCTACGTGGCGCCAATTGGATATTCCAAGCGAAGCCAGGTCCTTCTCCACTTGGTCCTTCCAACGGAGTGGAGGTCTTCCTCTTCCTCTGCTTCCTCCGCCGGGTACTGCGTCGAATATTTTTAGAGCTGGAGTGTTTTCGTCCATTCGGACAACATGACCTAGCCAGCGTAGCCGCTGTCTTTTAATTCGCTGAACTATGTCGATGTCGTCGTATATCTCGTACAGCTCATCGTTCCATCGAATGCGGTATTCGCCGTGGCTAACGCGCAAAGGACCATAAATCTTTCGCAGAACTTTTCTCTCGAAAACTCGCAACGTCGACTCATCCGTTGTTGACATCGTCCAAGACTCTGCACCATACAGCAGGACGGGAATTATGAGTGACTTATAGAGTTTGGTTTTTGTTTGTCGAGAGAGGACTTTGCTTCTCAATTGCCTACTCAGTCCGAAGTAGCACCTGTTGGCAAGAGTTATCCTGCGTTGGATTTCTAGGCTGACATTGTTGGTGGTGTTTACGCTGGTTCCAAGATAAACTAAATTATCTACGACTTCAAAGTTATGACTGTCAACAGTGACGTGAGTGCCAAGTCGCGAGTGCGACGACTGTTTGTTTGATGACAGGAGATATTTCGTCTTGCCCTCGTTCACTGCCAGACCCATTTTCTGTGCTTCCTTGTCCAGCCTGGAGAAAGCAGAACTAACGGCGCGGGTGTTGAGGCCGATGATATCAATATCATCGGCATACGCCAACAGCTGTACACTCTTATAGAAGATGGTACCTTCTCTATTTAGTTCTGCGGCTCGAACTATTTTCTCCAAAAGCAGATTGAAAAAGTCGCACGATAGGGAATCGCCTTGTCTGAAACCTCGTTTGGTATCGAACGGCTCGGAGAGGTCCTTCCCGATCCTGACGGAGCTTTTGGTGTTACTCAACGTCAGTTTACACAGCCGTATTAGTTTTGCGGGGATACCAAATTCAGACATCGCGGCATAAAGGCAGCTCCTTTTCGTGCTGTCGAAAGCAGCTTTGAAATCGACGAAGAGGTGCTGTGTGTCGATTCTCCTTTCACGGGTCTTTTCCATGATTTGGCGCATGATGAATATCTGGTCGGTTGTTGATTTGCCAGGTCTAAAGCCACACTGATAAGGTCCAATCAGTTTGTTGACGGTGGGCTTTAATCTTTCACACAATACGCTCTATAGAACCTTATATGCGATGTTGAGGAGGCTAATCCCACGGTAGTTGGCGCAGATTGTGGGGTCTCCTTTTTTATGGATTGGGCATAGCACACTTAAATTACAATCGTTGGGCATGCTTTCGTCCGACCATATTTTACAAAGAAGCTGATGCATGCACCTTATCAGTTCTTCGCCGCCGTGTTTGAATAGCTCGGCCGGCAATCCGTCGGCCCCTGCCGCTTTGTTGTTCTTCAGGCGGGCAATTGCTATTCGAACTTCTTCATGGTCGGGTAATGGAACGTCTGCTCCATCGTCATCGATTGGGGAATCGGGTTCTCCTTCTCCTGGTGTTGTGCGTTCACTGCCATTCAGCAGGCTGGAGAAGTGTTCCCTCCATAATTTAAGTATGCTCTGGGCATCGGTCACTAGATCACCTTTGGGGGGTCTACAAGAGTATGCTCCGGTCTTGAAACCTATTTAAGCCGCCGCATTTTTTCGTAGAATTTTCGAGTATTACCCCTGTCGGCCAGCTTATCAAGCTCTTTGTACTCACGCACTTCAGCCTCTTTCTTTTTCTGTGTGCAAATGCGTCTCGCTTCCCTTTTCAACTCTCGGTATCTATCCCATCCCGCACGTGTAGTGGTCGATCGTGACGTTGCGAGGTAGGCAGCCTGTTTTCTCTCCGCTGCGACACGGCACTCCTCGTCGTACCAGCTGTTCTTTTGCACTTTCCGAAAACCAATGGTTTCGGTTGCAACTGTACGGAAGGAGTTTGAAATGCCGTCCCACAGTTCCCTTATACCGAGTAGTTGACGAGTGCTCTCAGAGAGCAGGAATGCAAGCCCGGTAGAAAATCGTTCGGTTGTCTGTTGTGATTGCAGCTTCTTGACGTCGAACCTTCCTTGTGTTTGTTGACGTGCGTTTTTTGCTGCACAGAGGCGGGTGCGAATCTTAGCTGCAACAAGGTAGTGGTCCGAGTCGATGTTAGGACCTCGGAGCGCACGAACATCTAAGACACTGGAGACGTGTCTTCCGTCTATCACAAAATGATCGTTCTGGTTGGTAGTTTTTCGATCCGGAGACAGCCAGGTAGCTTGATGAATCTTCTTATGCTGGAATCTAGTACTACAGATAACCATATTTCGGGCCCCGGCGAAGTCAATCAGCCTCAAGCCACTTGGGGATGTTTCCTCGTGGAGGCTGAATTTACCGACCGTAGTGCCAAAGATACCTTCTTTACCCACCCTGGCGTCAAAGTCACCAAGCACGATTTTGACACCGTGGCGGGGGCAGCCTTCATAAGTGCGCTCCAAACACTCATAAAAGGCATCTTTGGTCACATCGTCCTTCTCTTCCATCGGGGCGTGGGCACAAATCAACGATATGTTGAAGAACCTCGCTTTGATGCGGATTGTGGCTAGACGTTCATTCACCGCAGTGAATGATAGTACTCGGCGACGGAGTCTCTCTCCCACCACGAATCCTACACCAAACTTGCGCTCCTTTATATGGCCACTGTAGTAAATGTCACAAGGACCTACTCGTCTCTGTCCTTGTCCCGTCCATCGCATTTCTTGGACGGCGGTGATGTCAGCCTTTGTCTTTACGAGGACATCAACCAGCTGGGCAGCGGCACCTTCCCAATTAAGGGACCGGACATTCCAGGTGCATGCCCTCAATTCGTAGTCCTTATTTCGTTTGCCATGGTCGTCATCAAAAGGGGGGTCTCTCATCCGAGGCTAGTTGTAGCTCTTCACTGGGGGTGTTTTTTTACGTGGCGGGTCCCAAACCCAGCGCACAACCCTTGTAGGGAATGTTTCGCCTTCTCACTTTAGCTCGCCTTCGAATGGATGTTCTTAGGCTACCCAGAGGATACTTGGTCAAAGACCGGAAGTAGTGAGCTGCTTGAGCCATGTGTAAAAGAATCGTTTCTGGCCACTCCCAAGTGAATGGCGATCAGAGAACTTTCCTCACTTGCGTGAACTTCTACACATGACTCCATCCTCCTACAATCCTCCTACAACTGTTCATACAGCGCTCAAAATTTCTCTTTCGAAACTTTCGCCTCTGTCATCAGAAACGTTGCAATTGTATAGATCTGTCTTCAGATATATCAGAGTACTGATCATTGATGAAGTTAGCATGGTTAGTGCAGAACTTCAACATAAAATTGATAATTGTCTAAAACAAATAACAGGCAAAAACACAGATTTCGGAAGTATAGATGTTATTTTGATCGGAGATTTACGGCAATTGCCACCAGCAAGATCTACACCAATTTACAAGACAATCAGAATGAGCATGATTGGATCGCATTTATGGAGAAAATTAAAATTTTATCAACTCACCACAGTAATGAGACAAGCTAATGTTGCATTTCACAAGTTTTGACAAAAATAGTTAATGGAGATGTACTAGATGAGCATGAGTTTCAACTTATTGAATCGAGATTTTTCAAAAAAGAGGATGTTGCTACATTATGTCCTGATGGAGTTCGTTTATTTTTTAAAAATGAAGATGTTGCCGCCTATAACAATTTGATTTTGAGCCGATGTGAAAACAAAGTTCTTTCAATGTCCGTAGACGTCATTTTTGGCCCTAAAAGTGCTGAGCAAGAAGCTAATTTTAGACTTAAATTACATAAAAAATCTGTTATTGACACTGGAGGACTGCCTTATCACATTATTTTTGTCGTTGGAAAGCATTATGTTATTACAACTAACATCGCCGTTTCTGATGGTTTGTGCAATGGTGCTGTTGGGAAATTGGTACATCTAGAATTTGATGAAAGTAACACATTAATAAGAGTTTGGCTGGAATTTTGTGGTTCAGATAAAATGGGTAGGAAAAAAAGGCAAAAAGCAGCCGCTCTAGCAGTGCAAAACAGTCGCAAGGTGGAACTTTTGGCGAAATAGTATATGAGTATAGTAAAGCACATTCTCAGGAACTCGTTTATGTTGCGCTCTCTCGGGTGACTAATATTGAAAAATTGTATATCACGACAAAAAACGATAATTCTACATTCAAGTGCAAGAATTCAAAAGACTTCTTTAAATAGTGTTCCGACGATAGCTCAAAGTGTATTAGAATTCATTAGTAATAGAAATGGCATTTCAATAATGACTTTCAAAATGTGTTACTTCTTACCGAAACTTGCATGACGCATGATAATCCGATTGAAATACCTAATTTTAATTGTATTGTTCAGTTCAAACGAGATACTGTTTCAAAAGGTGAGGTAGCTATTTACCAAAATGAAAATGATATTACTAATATTATGACTCCGAATATTGAAATAAATATTGCACACGTTAGCGCTCAGTTGTTGGAGATATTTGTGCGTTCTTATGCAAACTTAGAAATGGCCAACAAATAGTTATGGTGGCAATTTACATTTCTCCGAATCCAAAATTGGACGAGGTAGAGCATTTTATTCATCGCACTTTACTGGAGTAACTGAAGAAGGGTCGAAAATACTTGGTACAAATGATAGTAAATTTCCACTTATCTTGGCTGGCGATTTCAACATTAACTTCGCTGATAAAAAATCAGAGCGGTTGACGACTTTTCTATCAAAAAAATTGAATTTGAAAATGAATAATGATCACAAACAATATTAACTTTTTATTTATTTAATAATAGAAAAATTTGTTTTCTTATCGGTCGCCACGCTCAAAAAGCGTAAATTGAATTAATATCAAAGAAAAAGAAATACTGCATGAATAAAATAAATAAATAAAATTATAATTGCATAAGTTGATACAAAATGCTATGCAATAGCTTTACCGCGGCAGTCCCCGAGTGCCACACGTCTTTTTTTTCCAAAAACTCAATAATTTAGACATTTCGTGTTTTATTCTTATATTTTCCCCTATAGAAATAAAGATAAAATAATTCGAAATAATAAAATAACTTGATTTTTTAACTTTCATTTGAAATCTGTCAGCGACTATCTTCTTGCTTTGTTTCTGATAGCAAAACCGATAAAATTGGTTTCCGTGACACCCAAAACCGATACAAATTCTGTTTCGAATATCAAACCAATAATATCTGAATTCATGACACCTACTACTTTTTTGATCGGTTTCAATTCTGATTCCGAACATTCTGCATAAATATCATTTATTCTCTCTAATAAATGTAAACACTTGGAAGTGCCGTAAACCCTGTCAAGAAAGTATCGGGAACTCTTCATTTTCCTCTCTCATATTCCGCTTATTTGGAAGACAAGTAATTTTTTTTCTAGGTTGGTACAACTGTCCTTAGTTATGATGCCACAAGACAAGTTATGATGGCAAGACGAAATACCTCCTGTCATCAAACAAACAGTCATCGCACTCGCGACTTGGCTCTCACGTCACTGTTGACAACGTCCGGTGTGTTTTACGTGAGTACCTGCTGACGACAGCCTTACTCCACGGCGCTCAAAAGCACAGTGCATCAAATCAATGCGTTGATCAGCGCCCTGAGAATGCTAATCTTTTTCAGTACCAATTGGCAGTGTGGAATGGACACACTAACCACCGTGGTCGAGGCTCATCTAAAACCTCTGCCCTGCGGGCAACCACGAACCACTCCAATTTCCACACTCCCATTCATGCCGACAAGAGAGGTTGGTTCGAATATCAAACCAATAATATCTGAACTCATGACACCTACTACTTTTTTTTGATCGGTTTCAATTCTGATTCCGAACATTCTGCATAAATATTATTTATTCTCTCTAATAAATGTAAACACTTGGAAGTGCCGTAAACCTTTTTCTGGAAGACACTTTTCGGTGTCTCAGCTACATTATCTTTCGTTTGTAATGACTTTATAGTTTTGGCATTGAGCCTTAGAGAGAAACTATTACCAAAATGTATAAATTGTACTACCGGTCAAATGAGGTAAGACAAACTAAAATTTTTTTTCTCAGAAAATAAACAATAAAAAAATAAGTGAATGTTGAAAAATGTATCACACATATATGTATATGAGGAAAAGTCGTAAAGTTTAAAGGCGATTCACTTATGTCGAATGTGGGAAATTCCAATTAAAAATTTAAAAACGGTAATTTCACTGGTCCTGGTAGGAATACTGTTAAAAAAGTCAGAAACCTCGAAATGAATCACCCTTTATAATACAGTAAAAACTGATTTAATGCCTTACGAAAAATCTCATTCTTTTGATGTACTCAGGTTGGTTGGGTCTTTAAAAGAGTCCGCTTAAGTCCTTCGATAAACCCAGAAATTTTGGATATTTAATAATGTTCGTTAACATGGACAAAATCAGTCGAATCTATTTATTCTGAATTTTACCCATACCTTATGGATGTGACTAATTTTATGAGCAACTATGTAAACTTCTTGCCACACTTATTTAAAAAAAATGTACAGATTATTGTTTTCAAAAATGGATAAGACAAGAGAGACAAGGTCACTAATGTAGAAACGCAGTTTCCTTTTCAAATGGCTATGTTAAGTTTACCACGTTTCGATATATGTATGTATTAAAATCGATCACCACTATATGCTGAAACCAACTATTGTTAAAGAGTGGAAAATTAATTGCGGACTTAATATGTTATATCTCAGTTGACAATCTTGTTTTAAGGATCAGCAATAATATGCCAATATGGGACGATTTCATCCACTTTGGTATCTATCTTCTGTCACTTTTAGATCCGCACTCTCTGTTTCTTACTATAATTATATGAGATATTTGAAAATGTGTCCAAATGTGTGCGGATGTAGTCTAAATTGATACTCATATTTTCTCCAATAATCTTAAGCGCTGAGCTCATTTTAAGAAAATCACTTTGGCGTAGATGTTTCTCCCTACCTTTTACTTCCACTGATAGATTTTACCGATTTCTTGGACGTTGGCGACATCATTGCTTCTGAGCACATGCGAATTACTTTTGAAATGCAAAGAGAGATTTTAATTGAGTAAAACAGGACATTTTGAGGACTGTAAGTCGAGATATTTTCAAGTTTGTTTTTTATTATTACTTGAAACCTTTCGCATAATTTTTCGCATATATGAAAAGAAGCGCAGAATCCTAATAATGACTGGAAAAATAAGTGTTATTACTAATAAGGTTTTAATGGGTCAAACTATAAGCAAATATCATAAAAATAAGAAGAATACTTGTATGAATAAATTCGTAATCTCATCACTTGAAACAAGCGAAATATACTAAGATATCCAGAGCAACGAAAACAAAAGCTGTTTTATAGAAAATGCTCAAGCTTACGTTCTTATGTAGTAACATAATATCATATAGATATTATCAAAATATGTACATCATCAGTATTAAAAATATGGCGTTAAACTTGGTAAAGGTTAGTCAATAATTTGAAAACAAACTTTCTGAGTTAATGGGTTGTCAAAAAAGTCTTGCGGTATTTTTATTGAATTTTTTTTTTATTGAAATCGAAATGAATTTTTGATGACTCATGCCCAGCTCTTGACCGATGCTACGGCTGCTACTATGCCGGTCTCTTTCGACCAGTTCAGCGATTTTATCGCAATTTTCGACGATTGGCCTTCCGGAGAGTGGCGCATCTTCGACCACCTCTACACCACAACGAAAACGTTGAAACCATCGTTGTGCAGTGGCAATGGAAACTGTATCGGGTCCATAAACTGCACAAATTTTATTGGCGGCCTGAGATGCATTTTTGCCTTTATCGTAGTAGTACTGTAAAATGTGCCGTATTTTCTCTTTATTTTGCTCCATGTTTGCGACGCTATAACTCACGAACGACTTAAAAGAAACGACAATCAATCAAACACGTAAAATGAGCTTTCCAAAAAGGTATAGCATGACCCGATGCGACGAATAAAACTAGAACTACGCGCTTTCAGCGCCAACTAGCGAAAATACCGCAAGACTTTTTTGACAATCTATTATATTGGGAAGGCATGGCCATAAATTAATTCTATTGCATAGCTTTTTAAAATGTTTGTTTCTACATATACCTAAGCAGATTTAAATCTTGATTCTTAAAACTCTTTTCATTTCATTGCTCGGTTAGTTCTGGACGTAAGCCGATTTCGTCTCTCGCGAACTAATAATAAAAAAAATAACAATTTGCTGGGCTAAGTTGAAAAGTAATTGTTTTCCCCTCAAAAAAGGGGGTAGGGGCGTAATAAACTTGAAACTAGCTCATACCTTTCTGCTTCTATGAATGAAGAAGGAACGATGTGACCATCAGCTAACCCTGAATTCCTAGATAATAGGCTTTCCGTGCAATTACTTTGAAGAGTGCCAGTGGACATGACTAGTGCGATCATTTAACTTGTAGACATGGATATAATTTTTACTATGAAACGGATCTTAGCTTATATTCTCCATAGTAAGGGTTTGAGCTGGTCTTGCATAAAATGTAGACCGACAGAAATTGGTCTTTTTAAAGTATTTAGGCAGGCGCGCAATAATTTCGAGGAAATCGGCAGAGAACTTGACATCCTTACGGAAAAATTTAGGCACTATGAAATGTTGTTTTAATCATTTAAATGCCTAAATGATCAAGAAGAAAATCTGAAACCTTCCTCCGATGAAAAGACCACCGCATCTTCATTAAAAAGAATGCCCCTCCCAACATTGCCCTCATTAATTCTTCTTCCCCTTGTCCTCAAGCAGAGAAGCTTTCGTCATGACATGATCAGAATACAGAGAAAGTTGTAACTTAAAATGGTAAGCGAATAACTTCTCAGAATCCACCACTAAATAACTCTAAGTCTGTTACTTAAAAACTTAGTTGTAATGACGCGAAAAAAGTAAATTTTCATATCAAGACTTGCTACTAATATCCGTAGCAGTTGATAACATAAAGTGTTATATCTCGTCAAAATTAATCAATGATAAACGCAATGAGCTGTTGCTGAAATACCAAGAAACCTCGTGGATACAAAAAACTGATTAATGATATTTCGCCGAGTATTTATTATCAAAATGTTAGAGGTCTTAATACAAAACTAACTGAATTGTAATTAAATAGCATTAATTGTAATTTTAAAATCATCGCTTTCACAGAAAATTGGCTAAAGCCCCACATTTTTGATAATGAGATATTCAATAGCGAATTTGAAAGATAAGACCGTCTGAGCAAAACGGAGGTGGTATCCTGTTTGCTGTGCATTCTCTAATTGCATCTGATGAAGTCGATGTATCTCATGCAGATTTCATAAAATTTTAGTGCATTCGAATTTGCGTCATATTTACTTAACTTTATCATATATACCGCCTCAATCGGGCTTATCTGTATATATAGTATACTGCATGTTTCTCTAAAAAATATCTTAATGGCTAATAATACTGATTCCATAATTCTTTTGGCAGATTTCATTTTACCGTGTGTATCATGGAAATATATTGATGATTATCGAAATCATAGCCAACTTACTTCATAATAATACTCAAGGCCTTTGTTTTCGGTTCAACTCGAAGAATAAGTTCTAATTTGTGGTTTTCGATAGAGTTATGTAAATTAAAAATTATAAAATCTCGTGCTTTTAAACTTAAAAAAAAACTGATTTAGTTGATGACTATTCTAAATTGCCTCGACAATTTGCTGAAATATGTTATAATGATTACATAAACAAAGTAAACAAGTAAGGAAGGGCTAAGTTCGGGTGTCACCGAACATTTTATACTCTCGCATGATAAAGTGATAATCGAGATTTCATTATCCGTCATTTACATATTTTTCAAATACCGTATTTGTGTAAAATTTTATTCCGCTATCATCATTGATTCCTAATGTACATATATACGTATTATACAGAGAAGGCATCAGATGGAATTCAAAATAGCGTTATATTGGAAGAAGGCGTGGTTGTGAACCGATTTCACCCATATTTCGTACATGCCACAAGGGTGTTAAGAAAATATTATATACCGAATTTCATTGAAATCGGTCAAGTAGTTCTTAAGATATGGTTTTTGGTCCATAAGTGGGCGACGAAACGCCCATTTTCAATTTTTAAAAAAAGCCTGGGTAGTCCTTCTGCCATTTTCTCCGTAAAATTTAGTGTTTCTGACGTTTTTTGTTAGTCGGTTAACGCACTTTTAGTGATTTCAACATAACCTTTGTATGGGAGGTGTTCGTGGTTATTATCCGATTTCTTCCATTTTTGAACTGTATATGGAAATACCTGAAGGAAACTCTATAGAGTTTGGTTGACATAGCTATAGTAGTAGCTACAAAAAACTTAGTAGGGGCGGGGCCACGCCCACTTTTCCAAAAAAACTACGTCTAAATATGCCCCTCCCTAATGCGATCCTTTGAGCCAAATTTCACTTTAATATCTTTATTTATGGCTTAGTTATGACACTTTATAGGTTTTCGGTTTTCGCCATTTTGTGGGCGTGACAGTGGGCCAATTTTGCCCATCTTCGAACTTAACCTTCTTATGGAGCCAAGAAATACGTGTACTAAGTTTCATCGTGATATCTCAATTTTTACTCAAGTTACAGCTTGCACGGACGGACGGACGGACGGACATACAGACATCCGGATTTCAACTCTACTCGTCACTTTGATCACTTTGGTATATATAACCCTATATCTGACTCTTTTAGTTTTAGGACTTACAAACAACCGTTATGTGAACAAAACTATAATACTTTCCTTAGCAGCTTTGTTGCGAGAGTATAAAAATAATAGCATACGTAATCCAAAATTGTTCTATGGTTTCGTTAACTCCAAACGCAAGATTTCTAATTTGTTTGCTGTATTTTTGAGATCCAATTACTCTTCAAACTGTTTTAAAAATATTCAGTATCAGTACAAGTTATGTCTGATTTCTGTAATTAATCCACCTAACATTTCCGTCTATCCCGGTCATAAACCCTGTCAAGAAAGTATCGGGAACTCTTCATTTTCCTCTCTCATATTCCGCTTATATGGAAGACAAGTAATTTTTTTTCTAGGTTGGTACAACTGTCCTTAGTTATGATGCCACAAGACAAGTTATGATGGCAAGACGAAATACCTCCTGTCATCAAACAAACAGTCATCGCACTCGCGACTTGGCTCTCACGTCACTGTTGACAACGTCCGGTGTGTTTTACGTGAGTACCTGCTGACGACAGCCTTACTCCACGGCGCTCAAAAGCACAGTGCATCAAATCAATGCGTTGATCAGCGCCCTGAGAATGCTAATCTTTTTCAGTACCAATTGGCAGTGTGGAATGGACACACTAACCACCTTGGTCGAGGCTCATCTAAAACCTCTGCCCTGCGGGCAACCACGAACCACTCCAATTTCCACACTCCCATTCATGCCGACAAGAGAGGCCTTTCTGTCCGAAAAATAACTCCGCCAAAGAGTAATTTCCGGACAGCCAAGCTCCTCCAGCCGTTGCACCACTCGATCCCAGCTTAGGTAGTCAAACGCCCCCTTGAAGTCAACAAATATTTCCTTTCCTGAACCCAAACTGCCTCTCCGACGACATACCCCGCGTTAGCTCCTGAAGCCGTTCCACCATGACTCTTTCCAGCACTTTTCCAAGTACTAGAAGGAGACTGATGCCCCCGATAAGATCCCTCCTGACCTTATCAGGGGACTTCAGGAGAGGAACAACTCTAGCACTTTTCCATTCGCGTGGAAAGTATCCCTCCCAGACGCACTTATTATAATTGGCCTCCAGGTATTCCGGAATGAACTTCCATAAGCTTTTACACATCTCTCCGTTCAAACCATCAAAACCTCGGAACCGTTTAGACCTAACCAGGCCAAAGGCGTACCCCAACTCCCCATCATCTAATGGAGGGACAGTCACCTCTTGTGCTTGAGGTACCTGCACCTCCGACCTAGGAAAGAACGCACCTAACAGAACCCCCGCACACTCTCCACGACGATAACAAACTGTCACCGAGCGAAGAGAGGTGACATCCTCCCGTCACTGTTGGCAGTCATAACTTTGAAGTCGTAGATAATGTCGTCTATCTTGGAACCAGTGTAAACACCACCAACAATGTCAGCCTGGAAATCCAACGCAGGATTTCTCTTGCCAACAGTTGCTACTTCGGACTGTTTAAAAGGATACAAAATTTATTTTATTATAAATTTTGTTTTATTTTAATAATATAACATAACGAAATTACAAATTTAAATATTATAATATTTATAAGTTTTATTTAAAAATGCTAACAAGCGGGGGGGCGAGATTCCAATGCCGAAGATGATTTTACGCTGCTGGTGATCGAATTTCCGCGCTTCGATATTAAAAGGTAGAAATCGCGGTAGAATACCTTAGGGATCGACGCGGCAGTGTCTATGCGAAACTTGGTAGCGAATTGTTTATGTGCGATGATTGTGTATAGATCGAATTGTGAGTAGGAAGGTGTCGACGCGGCGCAGTGTGTACACGAATGTGTCAGCTTCCCCGTTGTACATTCCTTTTGTTGGTTGGGTTGGTATAGGTGTGGTGAGTTATTGGTTTTGCGTTGCAGTAGCATTCTGTGGTGAATTGCGCTTTTTTATTAGGATGCGCCAGTTATACCGGGTAGAGGGGGTGGATGCTTAACTCATTTAAACATCCTGGGCCCCCTAGGCAAATATTTTGCCTAGTAGTATACGTATAGGTATGTATTTCGACGTACTACTGGTGGAGTAGCCGAAGCGCGGAAGTATTTCTTGATGGAGTTGTAATACTCATGTTTGTCCGTGTGTGTAGAGAACGAATTTTGGTTTGAAACATACCCATGTATTTAAATGTGCATTTTAATATGCGGGTAGGTGCTTAAGAGAAGCAATTTATTTTGCGGGTTTATTAGATTTTACTGACAACTTTTTGTGTTTGCGATTTTTTCTTTTTGTCGTTTTATTAAGTGGATTATTTATTATTTGCCCTTTCTGTATGAACTGCAATTGTTTGCATTTAATTTATTCTCGGCTAATGTAGTAACTCCACGCCTGGCTCAGATATGGCCAGAATGGGTACTCCTTAGCCCTGGAGTTAGGGCTGTGACAATAGAGGGATCTTGCGAGAGTGGCCGGTAATTGCGAACGGCTTCATTAGAATTATAATTTTTCAAGTAGGATGTTCAAGCTTTACAACAGATTCTCACCAACTCCCCTTATGAGGAGCGCTTATGTAGGGACGATAAGAGTGATCTCTGCTTTTGTTAGTTATTATTTTTTTTTTTATTTATTCTATTTTAGAATTTAGGGAACTACTTATTAAGCAATATTTTATGAGAATGTCGATTCTCTATCCCTTTGGGACAATTTTATTATATATTGTGTTTAAGTGCGTATGCACTAATTTGGTATTTAGTAGCCCGCCACCGGTGAAGGATTTGTTCAGAATTTTTTGTTTTTTCATTACTGGCGAAAGCCATCCTGCGGGACCGAAAATTTGTATGTTCTTTTAATATAGGGACTGTCAGAAGTAACTTTAACTTTGTTTTTAATACCAATTTGTGGAGTATTAGAAAATTGTGGCTCTAGTGGTGGTCGTACGACGTACCGGCCATTTTTTGATCGAGTAGTTGTGGCTTTAGAGAAGTGCTCACAATACTGATCTTTTATAGTTTTAACTTTCCTTAATTGTGAATTAAGGTATTTATTTGTATTGTACTCAACTTGAGTTGGTATGGTTGTAACTAGTTCGGTAACTAGTCCACTTTGTGTTTCGCTGTGCAGCGTTTGAACTTTTTGTGCCTTTGAGCAACATGGTGTCTCTTGGCAATTTTTAATAAATTGGCTTTCGGGATTTACTTTTGTAATTAAATCCGTGGTTCTTGATTTATAAGCACTTTTATAGGGTGAGAGGGGAAATCTGCTATAATGAAGCATTGAGTTGTGTCTTTTGTGACAATATGAGCAATTAAATTTGCTTTTGCATTGATTAAGATTGTGTGAGTGGGACAAGCAGTTTGTACAGAGTCTTTTTGATCTGACAAAGTTGTTCCTTTCATTGACATTCAATTTTTTAAACTTCTCGCAAGTTTTAAGCTTATGCCCCCTTGTGCATAGTTCGCATGACATATGTTTTCGTTGTTCAGATGTGAACGATTGCGTTTTGTGAAAGTTTTTGTTTAAATTGTTTTTGTTACTAACTTGGGGTCTATTGAAGCTTCTATTTTGGTCGTGTTTAGTGTTCTTAGTTTTGATTATTTTTTCTTCTAACCTTTCCGCAATTTCATATTGGGTGGTGAGAAAATCTTTCATTTGTTGCCACGTTGGGCACTTTTTTCGTGATGAGAGCGATTGCTCCCATAGAAGTAACGACTTTTCTGGTAATGCGGCGGTGCAAATGTTTACCAGAATTGGGTCCCAGCTGTCTGTGGGAATATTTAGTGTCGATAGAATCGACAAACAATTTGAAACAGTGGATTCTAGTTTGATGAATTCCACACTTGTTCCTTTCTTGACTTTTGGCAAGTTCATTAGTGTCGTTACTTGCTTATCGACCAGTATTCTGTCGTTTTCATATCTAGCTTTTAGAGCTTCCCAAGCCAAATTGAAATTGTCGTCATTTAATGCGAACTGTTTGACTATTTCGCCTGCTTGACCTTTAGTTTTGTATCTGAGGTGATACAATTTTTGCGCATGTGATAATTGAGGATGGTTTATGAACACGGCCGTGAACATGTCCCGGAAGGACGGCCATTCTTCATAACCTCCGTAAAAGGTTTCTGTGTCACATGCGGGCACCTCGAGGTGGATGCCTGAACTTGCCTCTTGATATTGTTGCATTTGTGGCAGCTCTACTCTACTGTGGGGAGTAGGTGCAATTGCTTTTATTAGCTTTAATTGATCGGAGATCATAGCTTTCGTTTCTTCATATTGGTCTAAGCAGTTTTCGTAAATATCGTAAGCCGATGTTTTAAAATTTTGTGGTAGATCTGAATTGTCAGAATCTACTATGGCATCATGAGCCGCTTGGAGGCGAGTCCAAAAATTTTTGAGATTTTGGCTTTTTATTTCTAATAACGATTCCGAGTTTTCGTGAATCGGTGAAGAGGCAAATCTAGTGCAGTATCTTGTTAAACTGTCACTTTCTGAAATGAATTTAATAGCCTGTTTTGAGCGTATAGCTGCTGCAGGTATATTATGATTTTTTCCGTTATTAACCATTTTTATTATATTGTGTATTAAAATTTTTCTCAGAGTAAACTGATTTATAGTATCTATATGAAGCGATAAAGTATAGAAAATGAAATACTCTTTTATGTAAATAAGAGTTTGTTATTTCGGATAATATTAGCAAAACGTATTTTTATTAATATCGCTTTGTATTTATTTGAATTGTTAATTGTAATTAAAAACCCGTACTTTTTATTAATTAAAATATTTTATGTCCGAATATTTGTATTTAGGTACACCCTAATACTTGGACTTATATGTATGTTTGTATGTGCGTATGAAGGTGCTTATGCTTTGTGCAATTGAGAGCTCGTCCCAGAGATCAATATGCTTTGTACATAAGTATGCACGAATTGTTTGTTATGATTTGTTCGTAAGCAATTGAGAGCTCGTTAGAGAGATCAATTAGATTTTTGTCCACAATCCTGCTTGTTTTTGTTTGCCAAAGAACAAGAGGTATTGCCGGATAATTGCAAATGTGGACTTTGAACTTTTATGTTTTAATATAAGATGTATGTTTGCATATACGGTGGTACATGTATATATGTATGTTCCTACGAAGTTGCTTATGTTTTGTGCAATTGAGAGCTCGTTAGGAGATCAATTTGCTTTTTTAAGCTTGCTTGTTGATGCACTGTGAAGTGAGCGCGAAAACGGAATTGAAAAAAAGGGTGCATACATTTATATGTAAATATGCACTTTGTAAATATGTTTCGCAATATGTATATGGTACATGCACTAAGTAAATATGCTTATTGTATGTATGTTTGTATTTTTTGCTTCTTTTGTTTTGTTTTTTATCTTATAACTTTTATGTATGTATGTTTGTGCCTTTGCTTACTTCTTTTATGCAATCCTGCTTATTGTTTTGTTAAACATAAGAGGTATGCCGGAAAATTGCAAGATGATGTACTTGATTTTTTTTGGTTTTTTTTAATAAGTGTTTGAATAAACGAAGGTAAGCTAGTAAATAGGCAATAAAGTAATATTATTTATTAACATATATTGATATATAGTATATACGTTATACCAAACTGTTTTCGGTTTTTCCCGCAAAATAAACTCGAAACTGGGACAGTTTGGTAACCGTTTTTTGGCTGTTAAAACGGATTTCGAAATACGGATTTGATATTAGCATACAAAACGTATTTTTTACTTTCATACATATGTGCATTAAATCGATTTAAAGAAATGAAATAAATACGCTCACTTTATTTTTCCTCAAGGGGGCGTTTTATGCGCTGTAGGTGTTTACAAGCCTGGGCGTTTTGTCCAAATCCTAATCCTTTTCCACTTGTGAATTCTGCTGGCTATGATGTCTTTTGTTGCTTCAGATTTGGTTGATATTTTTTGTTCGCGCCCGAATATTTGTTTTTGTTTTCTATTAAGGTGCTTTAGTTTTTCGCGCCCGTTTCTTGCTTAACTTCGTTTTTATTTATGTTTTGTTTTATGGTTTCGCGCCCGTATGTCTGTATGTTTTTTGTTGTACCTGTTGACAATATATCTACATAAATGCAGTTTCCTTTTTGTTGTATATATATGTACACATATGTTGGTTTTTCTTTATTGGTTTTTTGTTCTGGTTGTTCTCTGCACTGTTTTGTTTTTGCACTGCACACTTTTATTTGGTCTTGTTTTTTTTTTTTTGTTCGCCACTGCACTTTACCGCACTGCACTGTTTTTTTGTTTTGTTTTTATTTTGGTTTGTCTTCCTTTTTAATATTTTCTCACCAGAATTTGTGTATACACATTTATGTATGTTCATTTCATTGTTTATATGGACATATACATATGTATTTAATTTATTTATTTTTTTTTTAATTATCCGAGGTGCCTTTCGGTAAGGCTCGAAGGACCATGTTTAAAAGGATACAAAATTTATTTTATTATAAATTTTGTTTTATTTTAATAATATAACATAACGAAATTACAAATTTAAATATTATAATATTTATAAGTTTTATTTAAAAATGCTAACAAGCGGGGGGGCGAGATTCCAATGCCGAAGATGATTTTACGCTGCTGGTGATCGAATTTCCGCGCTTCGATATCAAAAGGTAGAAATCGCGGTAGAATACCTTAGGGATCGACGCGGCAGTGTCTATGCGAAACTTGGTAGCGAATTGTTTATGTGCGATGATTGTGTATAGATCGAATTGTGAATAGGAAGGTGTCGACGCGGCGCAGTGTGTACACGAATGTGTCAGCTTCCCCGTTGTACATTCCTTTTGTTGGTTGGGTTGGTATAGGTGTGGTGAGTTATTGGTTTTGCGTTGCAGTAGCATTCTGTGGTGAATTGCGCTTTTTTATTAGGATGCGCCAGTTATACCGGGTAGAGGGGGTGGATGCTTAACTCATTTAAACAGGACTGAGTATGCAATTGAGAAGTAAAGTCCTGTCTCGACGAACAAAAGCCAAACTCTATAAGTCAGTCATTATCTCCGTCCTGTTATATGGTGCAGAGGCTTGGACGATGACAACAACTGATGAGTCGGGGTTGCGAGTTTTCGAGAGAAAGGTTCTGCGAAAGATTTATGGTCCTTTGCGCATTGGTCACCGCAAATATCGCATTCGATGGAACGATGAGCTGTACAAGATATACGACGACATTGACATAGTTCAGCGAACTAAAAGACAGCGGCTACGCTGGCTAGGTCATGTTGTCCGAATGGACGAAAACACTCCAGCTCTGAAGGTATTCGACGCAGTACCCGCCGGGGAAGAGGAAGACCTCCACTCCGTTGGGAGGACCAGGTGGAGAAGGACCTGGCTTCGCTTGGAATATCCAATTGACGCCACGTAGCGAAAAGAAGAAACGACTAGCGCGCTGTTGTTAACTCGGCTATAATCGCGTAAGTGGTGTCTACGCCAATAAAGAAGAAGAAGCATTTTCCATAGTTCTTAAGCTAAAGGCGCTCTTAGGTTTGTTAAACGTTTCTCCAAAGAATTTAGATATCCACTTACTACAAAATTTTATTTTACATTTTTGATGAGGTCTATACTGAAGTATTCTTCTGTGATAAGAAACCCTAATTATCAAGTCCATTCTAAGAAGTTGGAGTCCGTTCAAAAAGAATTTTACTTTTGACTTAAATCAGTTTTTACTTTAAAAATTTTTTATAACCAATTTTGAGTTAAACGAACCATTCCGCCGTATATGTCAGGATTTCAATTCTCCTTCCAGCACATTTGATCTAACAGACTAATGAATAAATTCGCTATATTTTGAAAGTTTTGTATAAAAAAGGGAAGAATGCCACGCAAGGCACGAATGAAATTTGTAAAGTTTACGGAGACGATGCTGGATCAGTTCGCGTAACAGAACAGTGGCTCGCTCGCTTTCGTTCTGGAACTTTCGATTTACACTCACGAAATAATGTCTCAAGCGGAAAATGGCAAAAAAGTGGACGACCAAAAGGATACATATTTGTTTATTGATTTATTATTAAAAATATAAAAAAAAGTTGAAATTTGATTAGAAATACGAAAAGACAACTCTATCGATTTACAATAAGAAACAACAATTCCTGGAAATCTTCCACTTATTGACAAGTATGCTGTCAACAGATAAATGCATACGGTATGGCATAAAGAGCCCAAAAAAGTTGAGAGAATCTATTTCCATAAGCTTTTCTTGAGGTGAATTTTTCAATAATAAAAAAAATAAAAATAATATATTTATGTATGTATATATCATATAATGTGTATTTATAAGAACCTCTCAACTAAACTCCCGGAGTTGTTTGAGGGTCACGATCGATGTGTGTAGCCTGGCGTTGTCGGTGATGGAATACAACTCATCTCCTATTGGCCAAAGCTGGTTACTTCTCGATGTTGTTGTGTTTGGGGGTAACCAATAGGTTAACTGCCATCGAAGTGACTTAACAATACCCCTAGGAAACGGGTTGTTTCGACGGGCTGAGACCATAGGAAGAGGGTAGTTAAGTTATTTGGTTTCATTGGAAGATTCAAAGAGTTGAGTAGATGCATAGCGGATTCATTGCATGAAGGTCCTAGGTCCATGTATGTCACGTTCTATTCTGAATAAATAGGCGTTCACTTGCTACATTACGCAGAATTAAGTTGCGTCAGGGTCACTGTTGTTTCTCGCGGTAACTCGAGATCTTATTCTACTTCGGGTGATGTTTGGACTCCAAGTACTCCACTCATTAGAATGGAGTCAATGAAGGTATTAATAGTTCAATTTATTTTCGTTCGAAATTTGGTCTGTGTATTGTTCAAGTTCGTTGACATGTTGAGAAATGTTCTATTAAGGTACTCTAGTACCAGTATCCTTCTAATAGGTTAAATAAATTATGGGAGCGGACTCAAATAAAAAACCCATTAGAGAGCACATCAAATTACGCCTCACTTTAAACACCATAAGATTATATTGGCTTATGTGGCAGCAGATGTATAGCTTTTCTAGGTTTGGTTAGCATTATAAAACTCATTCTCAATCCTGGAAACGTAACATTTTTTCAAGCCAACAGTTATTTTATCTGAGATTTTTATTTTTCATTTCATTCTTATGTTGCATACTTACAATTTTCATCATAAAATCCATTCTACATAGACCAGGATAACTAATTTTTGAAAATAGAAAAAATCATGGTAGGATGTTCATGGCATGGTTGAATTTTTAAGGCTTAAGTATGGAAAAATATAAGTTTCTATTTTTAATTCGGTACGCCTATGTATGCACATACACTTTGCATGTCTTATATTTATAACACAAAAATAAGCGAAAATTACTAACAAATGTGTAAAAAAATAGAATTTCTTCAATTTTTGTTCATAAATATTCGTTCATATTAGAAAAAATATCAGGCATACTATGTAACAGGACATTTTTATTTTCTGCCTAATTTCTTCCATTTTTCAAGTTTTGTGGACGATCCTCTGTATGTAAACATTCATTTTTTGCATTTTTCTGCTAAATAACAGCGAATAAGGTGAATTCCCTGGTTGAAGTTTTTCAGCTCTGTTAGCCGTCCAATTGATCATTATACTAAATTCGATTTGCACCTTCTAATTGTTTTATGTTCTCCGGCTAAACCGTACACTCAATGACATGACAAGGTGTATGATTGTAAATTCTAGAGCAAATAAATTGTTGTGGGCTGAGGCTGTTAATACGGCAGCATAATTGAAAAATCGTGCATCAACGAAATCACTAAACGCGATGACATCATTCGAAGAATGATATGGTTATAAGCCAGTGGTGTGTCATCTGCGTATATTCTGTTCACTCGCGATCGCACTAGATAAGCATCAAAAATATAAGTTTAAACCAAAAGGAAAAGAATATGTCAGGGTCGGTTACTCTTATACGTCAAAAGCGTATCGACTATATGACAAAAAGGCACAAAAATTGATGGTGAGTAGAGATGTCTACTTTTTAGAGGCAATGCCAGCGTCAACAAAACCATGCGGCGAATTAAAAGTTAAAGCGGCAGAAGGTATTTCACTTCAATTGTTCAAAACTTACCGTTGCTTGACAATTTTCAACACTATTCTGAGAAAACCTCAACTGGTTTGTGAGGTTTATTTTGTGAGGTTGTACTTGCTCAAACCTCACCACATGAGGTGAAAAGCACTTTGCTGTGAACCTGCTATTTTACAAAAACAATTAAGACAAAATAAAGAAATGGGCAACCAAGAAAAGTTAGTAAGGGCGATTTTTGTAAGAGCATGAGATTAAGGTTGTTACTTGAAATGCCGCTTGTAAAGGATATGAAACACCGCCGACTCCCTAAAAACTGAGAAATGTTCACGCACACATATGCATAGAATACATTTGAATAATTTAAAACTTACCGTTTGTATGAATGCTCTTAACAATATGTTTAAAAATATAAATACAAAGCAATAATTATCAAATGACAATAATAGGCTTTAATCGCAATCTTAAAAAATTTCAATTTAACACCTCATTATCTTTTATGGAATTCATTTGTTACAAAAAATATGATGAAAGAGGAACCGATCGACCGATTTTGTGCAAACTTCACACAAGCCATCTACTAAATATGTAGTCCGAACAAAGCCTAAAGATTTGGTTTGGATAGGCGATCCCGTTCATTACAACGAAAAGTGGCATTATTTTTAATACATATACATGTGTACAAGGTGTGTTTCAAAGTAAACAAGACTTAAAAAAAACAGAACAAATGTTTTTTTCGGCAAAATCAATTTATTTTATTCCAAATTTTTGCTACAATACAGCTATTTGCACGGTCCAAAAGCATGTCGAACGAGTGTTTTAGCACGTGGGCCGGTATGGCCGCCAGTATGCCGGTGCAAGCCTATTGAAGGGCCTCTACGACTGCATAACGCTTTCCTTTCATGGACAAATACATTTTTCCGAAAAGGAAGAAGTCGCACGGTGTCATATCAGGTGAATATGGGGAGTGGTTAATGGTTAAAATGTGATTTTTGGTCAAATAATCGGTCACAAGCGTCGATCGATGAGACGGCGTATAATAGTGCAACAAACGCCAACTTTCATCTTCGCGATATTCGGGCCGAACACGTCGAATATGGCGCATCAAATCATTGTAGAAACATACAAGTAACAAAAGAATCCTATGGTCGTCAACAGCTGAGATCACCTGATCGAAATAGTTGATTTTTCGGCACAGAGATTTAAATAAAAGGACTTAAAAATAGTAAGGAGGTTGCAGTATAGGCGCGTTACCGATATCTTTTGGGTGTTAGGATCCCCGGATGCCTATTTTCGTCCATATAATATATACAATACTAAACAAAACTATTTGTAATAATTTAAACAAAAATACATACATAAATTCTTCAAATATTAAAAAAAAATAGAAAAAATATACCAATATTTTGATACAATAAATAAAACCTTAATGATAACTAGGTAAATTTAATCTTGAATGAATGAATTTTAATAATCGAAATATATTTGAAAATTTAACAAAAACGTACTTTAAGTAATAAATTGTATAGCATAACACGGCAACACACTCTTGCCTTTTTTAAGGCATTTGGCCGTTTTAGTAGTAGAAACCCTAATGAAGTGCCTGGCCTTTTGCCCAGAGTCTCCCTCATTCTATGGCATTCTTAATGTAATTTCTGTCATTCTATAAACTTTCGCCTGCGTATGCATGGGTGAAAATGATAGGATTTGTTACTTGTAGGTTTCTACAATGCACCAAACGCTTCAAAACTCCAAGGTAGAATACCGCATTAACGTTATGGCCGGGTGGAACAAATTCTTTGCGGACAATACCCTTGGAATCATAAAAACAAATCAGCATTGTCTTCACTTTTGACTCCTCCGTGCGCGATTTTTTGGGTTTCGGCTCGTCCGGTGCCTTCCATTCACACACCTGCCCAAATGTTCAGAGAAAATGCGGTAAATCGATGTTTTGAAGATGTTCAATTCCATTTCCATAAATTTCAATGATGATTTCGTCAGATATTTGATGAATTCACGCACAGTTTCAATGGAATTTCCGGTGATCACGGATTTTTATTGAACCACATGTTGATCGTCATTTATGTCCTCACGACCACTTTGAAAACGTTGAAAGTACTCGTGCACCCTGCTACGGGATAGGCAATGATCGCCATAAACTTGTTTCATCAATTGAAACGTTTCGGTAAAAGTTTTACCAATTTTAAAACAAAATTTAATGTTGGCTTTTTGACATTTTCGCACCGATAACACAAACATACTGACACTTAAAACGCAATAACTTCACTTCCAGTCATAGAAATATCATGAAATTCTCATTGGAAAATCGATAAAGATAGTAGATTCTAACGCACCAGTCGACATATAGATGGGCTAAATTCAAAATTTTGCTTTGGAATGCAGCTTGTATATAGATTATAGACTATATTTACATCTGTAAACAGCACATGGCTCCATCTTTTCTTTCATTTGATATGACTTTGAGCAAACTTCAATTTTGTTGCACGATGCTTCGCTGAAAGTGGTGGTTTTATGAGCAACTTTCCACGTTTTTTGGTATAGGAATTTTTTAGAATTCTTTGTACATTGAGAACTTTTGGTTTTACACCAGCTTTTTCCGCAATTTGTTTAGCTGTAAGGTACTAATAATAAATTCGTAAAATTGCTCTTTTTCTCCTAGTTGCCGTTTTTGGCCGCCCGCTCATATGTGCTTTTGCGTTATTTTCACGATCTTTCAATTAATTCATAACCGCTTTACGACTTGTAATTAAATATTTGACGATTTCTGCAATATTTTTATTTTTTAAACGAAGATTTAGAGCAACTTTTATTTCTGTGCTATTGAGCAGTTTTCCACAAGTTTCTCCATTGTATGGAGAACTATGTATATACAGACGACGCCGAATAATTTGTCTCCGAGTATCTTTTAGTGGAGTTTTTTTTGTTCCACCCATGGGGAAGGTTGGAATCACTATAGCAGTGTGCGTAATGACGAGGACAATAGTTGAAAGCTTTTAAAAATATGATGAAAATACCAAACCATTTTTTCTCTGTGTTGAAAAAGATTGCAAAAATTTCCTATGGTGTAAACAAATAAAGCAATTCCGTAAGCAGTCTCTAGTCACTATTTGAGACATTTTGAGATAAAGTCTCAATTTGTGACTATACTATTCACAACACAGTCTCTAATCTTTAGTCACAAGATATTGTCCCAAATTTGTGACCTGTTAGTTAGCAGCAACTCAAACAGGAAAAAGTTAAAATTAAATAAATTTCACATAAATTTAAATATTCTGAAACAACGTCAACATTTATTTTGACGATGTAATTATGCTTTTTGACTATGTTATAGAAAAATGAATATTTGTTATCGACATATTTATTTTCATTCATTTGTAAATAAAACTCTGATTAGATCTGTTCGTTTTTAATTGAGAGATTTTTGTGACTGTCACGTTTTGAATTGCAACATTGTCTCAAGTCACAAAAATTGTCTCTATTTTAAAATGTTGCTGTGTCAATTGCGAATTCAAAACAAATGCAATTTCAATGTTTCCTACTTAAATTATAAATTATATACGTACCAAAATTAAAAAAATAAATTTTGAGAACTTTAGAGCAAGTATTATATTTATACACTTGTGGTAAATAAAAAAGCTCTACCAAATATAATAGAAATAAGATCACATGAGCAATTTGTTTATAAAGTTAAGATATTATGTCCATTTTTATTTGTTTGTTCATATTCAATAAATAATGAAATTAAAACAAGATAAGAATTCGCCTCAGTAAATTTTCCTAAAGGATGCCAAAAAAATCGCTTCTATGCCAATTTCTAATGAAAATTTATAGGAAACAAGTCTTTTGGAAGATTTCTATATTGATACAGATTTATACAATTAAACTTCAGAAAAGCTGGTAAATGATACATTTATAACAATGCTTGTGAAAAAGAATTGCACCAATAAAAATATCAGTGGGTTTATAGTAGCATTTCTCTGGGGAAAATCATCAAATAATTTTTAATCTTTAATTGAAGGAAATGTAATAGGTTGTCAATAAAGTCTTGCGGTATTTTCCCTAGCTGGCGCTGAAAGCGCGTAGTTCTAGTTTTCTTCGTCGCATCGGGTCATGCTATACCTTTTTGGAAAGCTCATTTTACGTGTTTGTTTTAAGTCGTTCATGAGTTATAGCGTCGCAAACATGGAGCAAAATAAAGAGAAAATACGGCATATTTTACAGTACTACTACGATAAAGGCAAAAATGCATCTCAAGCCGCCATTAAAACTTGTGCAGTTTATGGACCCGATACAGTTTCCATTTCCACCGCACAACGATGGTTTCAACGTTTTCGTTCTGGTGTAAAGGTCGTGGAAGATGCGCCACGCTCCGGAAGGCCTGTCGTCGAAAATTGCGATAAAATCGCTGAATTGGTCGAAAGATACCGGTATAGTAGTAGCAGCTGTAGCATCGGTCAAGAGCTGGGCATGAATCATCAAAAATTCATTTCAATAAAAAACAAAAAAAAATCAATAAAAATACCGCAAGACTCGTTTGACAACCCATTATTTGAACTTAGGCGACTCTACTCTTAGCGAGTAAACGTCAATTAGTTGTACAAAATATTATTGAAGAAAAATCGGAAATAAATTTACTGATCAAATTCGTGCACTCAAGTAATAAAATAGTGGTTGCAATAAAAGGAACTATGTTCTAATTTCAAAGAACAGAATATTTTACAAACTTAGCCATTTATTGTTCGTAATGAACTATTAATACATAAATAAAATTTCCCAGATCACTTTAATAGTAAACGACTGATAGAGGGAGAATGTTTGGAATCATCAACTTATTCTTCTTAATTGGCGTAGACCTCGCTTTAAATATCTCCCTTCCGCTTTTTTGCTCTTTATTCAATGCTTTATAAAACGTGTTACAGTGGTCGGATTTAGTTCAAATATTTCGTTCGATAATCTGTTTCCATCTAGACAGCAACTTCATAATACCCCCCTCGTAGACCCGCTTGGGTCGAGTTCGTTCCGTTTAAGCAGCATATCGCAGGCGTTGATTCGGTCCAGAAGGTTTTTTTTCCATCAAATCATGCGGCATCCAAACATCATACTTTTTTGTGTATCGAGCCTTCTGCAGATGGTTTAAAATGGTTTGGTGACTAACTCCCATCTTCTGAACGATGTCGTGAGACCTACGCAATACCCTACTTCATACGCAATACAAAACTTTGGGTTGGAGCAAGTATGCAGTTTTGTTGATCTGGGAGTAACTATGGACCCCAAACTCAATTTTAATCTTCACGCATCTTCCACGGTTTTTAAAGCTAAAAGTGCTCTTAGTATGCTTCTCCATTCGGAGAAATTAGAGTCCGTTTGAAAACAATTTTTATTGTTTGCCCTAAATTTGCCATGGGCTTTCCAGTTTAAATCTTCCCCTTATACTAACCGTTTAACCCTCATCGAGACCCTCGGGTCTGGCCAGGCATATTTTGTTTTTAAATGTTATTTAAATATATTTAGAGTGTAGCAAACGACTTGCGCTTCCAGGTAGCTTCCTAGAATTTTATTGTCTATAGAATTCAGAAAAAAAATTCAAGGATGTCGTATCGAAAAGGACGATAAAAAGATATTATAATATTACACCTTAGTGCACCAATGGTGCTTGGCTAGATCCCATATATTTTGTATGAAAATATATGAACTTTGATATGTTTCTATCACTTCGCACGGTTGATTTATCTGTTTTCATGTTCGATACATGTCCAAATTGGTTTGTATGTTTATCTAGGTCAAATACTTTAGCCGCTAGAGCGTTTTAAAGGTTAAGAAAAATGTAATTTTTCTCAAAATGTTACATTTTTTGTGAACGCTATTGCCACGCCCCACCTAGGTCAAATACTTTAGCCGCTAGAGCGTTTTAAAAGGTTAAGCAAAAATGTAATTTTTCTCAAAATGTTACATTTTTTGTGAACGCTATTGGCACGCCCAGCGTGAACAAGGCAGTCAATTTGATTTCAACCAAATCGAGAGGTAAGAAATTTCAAAAATGTATCTATATTGTACATATGTGAGCGTAAATACAACACGTATTTCCAAACAAATGTATGTAAACACCACTTGGCCTAGCCAAGCACGATTGGTCTCGACCAGTGTTAAAACGTATAAATCTCTCTTTACTCGCTAGTCGTAGGGGGATGCTTGGTATAATATTTCTTGTAAAACTCATGGATGGGTCAGTCTGTAGCCCATCTCTCTTATCTAATTTTAATTTTAATCGTTTAATGTTTACTTTTAAAGTTTTCTAGAACAAATTTTGAGTTAAACGAACCATTCCGCCGTATATGTCACGATTTCAATTCTCTTTCCAGCACATTTGATCTACCCAACTCACTCTTTACCATTAACAAAATTATTTTATCTACTCTTAACAAGTAACATTTAAAAATAATATACTTACTTTAATCTAATTCTTAATTTCGACAGTTGAACTTATTGTTTCTATAGCTGAGCAACTTAAGATCGCAACACTTAAAACTCTCTTGCTTTTTATGACTCGGCTAATTCCGGTCTTTTGCGAATTGCGCCCCTCGCTTCGGTTGGGCGGGAGGAGGGTAATCGTTGGGTATTATTATTATTATGCCACATGCCGGTCTAACTCGATGTTTTCCATAATTTGGTCGATATTCGTCGTTACAGGTCTTCCACCGGCTGGCTTTTCCATGGTGTCATTTTTATCCGCTATGATCCGTCGAAACTATTCCTCCGCAGTTCGAAGTGATAGAGTACCATACCCCAAAACACTATTAATCTCACGGAACGTTTCTCTAGCGGCAAAAAAGCAGTTACTTTTCGTGCTGTCAAAAGCAGCTTTGAAATAGACGAAGATGTGGTGTGTGTTGATCCTCTTTTAATGGGATTTAACTTTTCAAGATTTGGTGCATATCTGGTCAGTTGTTGATTAAATTAATATTTAATCTTAGATGCCATACAAACTGAACAATCGGAAAAGGGTGCTTATATGGAAAACTCTTTCCTTTGACGAGATATATTCACGAAATGGGGCAATAATGCAATTTCCGAACTCGTCGAAAAAAGTCGCTTATAAATGAAAAAAATTGAAAGAAGCTCAAAAACGTACATAATGATGGTGTGGCGTTTTGGTCGAAAGTAACATTTAGTTACGAAACGAAGTTCAACATATTTGTACCTGATTGTGGCAACAAAGTTTGCCAAAAGTGAATTTCGAAAAGCAAAGGAAGTAAACAATATGTTCGGTTAAGCACGAGGGTGGAATTGTACTGGTGTGGGGATATACAAATGAGTGTAAACTGTGTTGGTTCAGTTTATCACAGACAGAGTAAATCACCGGTAATATATTCAAAGGTATTAAAAACTCTAAGGCTTCATGGCGAAAAAGAAGGCAGGGCGCTAATACTCACAACAGTCATCTTCAAAACACTGAAGAGAACTGTTACTTTAATTATCTCACCAGCGGATAGACTAAATAAAACGCCAGACTTAGCCTTCCGAAAATATGGTGCCAAGCTAAAGAAAGCCTCCAAATATACAAGCTTTGAGCATATTTTATTTACGGCACATACTCTCCTACCAAATTTAATGCACGCAATGAATTTAATGGCATGCAAATCAGACCAGTTCTCATACACTACTGAGGCGAAATCCGCATCAACTAAAGAGTAAATTTTATCCTCTAAAATAAAAACTTTGATTTGCATCAAAAAGTAATTTTCGAAAAGTGAATGAATTTTATTTTTAAAAATCCAAATTCTCCAAAAAGTTTAAAAAGACTCCAGTTTTAAAAACTATAAAAATTGTATGTGCACTTTTGGTCGCTAACACGTTTGCAGTGTTTTATTCATAAAATGCACTAAATTTTCAAGAGGTATATAGTAGTAATACGGTAATTTCAAGAAAAAAATTGCTTGCAACTCTTAGATTATATTATATATATATTTTTATGTTATTAAATTATATTGTTTAATTATTGAATTGTAGTTTTAATTTTATTTCACTTCAAAAATTATGTTTTAATTTTAACCCTTTCGATACGAACCGGTATATTTTCAAAGATACCAAGCGTAGAAAATAAGTGGTTAAAAAGGGTTAAATTGGTCCCATTTCGTAACTTAAACTATTCTTAAAGGTATTTGTTTGCATTCGTGGTATTTTAAACAGTAAACACGTGTTCATTTGGACGCATATTGACTATGCGAAATATGTTTTATTTACTTCAACGGCTTTTCAAATCGAAAAGGTTAAAGGAACATATGTAGATAAAGAGTCTTCAACTGAAACATATATAAATTTTACTTTCAAATAATAGCGGGTAGCGTATCCATTCATCTTTATTCTACAGAAGAAGTTAATTCTTTTTATCTATTTTGCACTTAAAATGCTAATTATTTTGCTTACTCCATGGAGATTTCTCCCCGTTCTTTCGAAATTACTTTTTGAAGGCCAGTTTTGGATGTTATGTTTTGTTTGCGGATACTAACCAGCGTTCCTAAAACTTTTGGGTATTGCGCAATATCCATAGCGCTGTATGTTTCGGGTCGTAGTCCTGTTAAGAAAGTCCGAAATTATACATGCTAACATTTAAATTATGTTCTAGTATTGGATCATAAAAGTCTTTTCGTGTTTTGTCAATAGATGTCGTTGCAGTCGTATATATCCAGTGCTACCAATCGAATTGTGTCATACTATAGCGTGTTGGAAAAAAAAAGGTGAGATTTTAAGCTTTATTAAAAATTAAATTCAGGGAAGTTGAAAAAAGTTACTGCTGTTCAAAAATGAGCAAAATTATTGAAGAAATTCGCTATATTTTGAAAGTTTTGTATAAAAAAGGTAAGAATGCCACGCAAGCCATTGAACAATATAAAAAAGGTTGGCTCCAAAAAGAAGATCGATGTTTGGGTACCACATAAATTTTTTGTGAAAAATTTAATGGAACAATTGCGATTCCTTGCTGAAACGAAATAAAATCAACCCATTTCTGAAGCGAATGGTAACAGGAGACGAAAAGTGGGTCAAATACGACAATTATGTGCGAAAAAGATAATAGTCCAAGCGTGGTGAAGCTTAACAAATGGTCGCAAAGCCAGGATCGACGCATCGAAAGGCTATGCTGAGTATTTGGTGAGATTGGAAAAGAATCATCCACTATGAGCTGCTCCAACCTGGTCGAACGATTGATTCTACATTTTACTGTCAATAACTGATGAGGGATTGAAGAGGGACAACGCTAGATCACACACATTCTTTGATGACTCGGCAAAAACTGAGAGAGCTTGGTTGGGAAGCTTTTATGCATCCATCATACATATAGCCCTAACCTTGCACCATAGGACTACCATTTGTTTCGGTCAATGCAAAACTCCTTTAATGAAGTAAAATTCTCTTCAAGAGAAGCCTATGAAAATTACTTTTCGCAGTTTTTCGCCGAGAAACCAAAAAAGTTTTACACTGACACTATCTCTAGCGGAAAAATGAAAAAAAATGATCG
Organism: Bactrocera neohumeralis; assembly: GCF_024586455.1. Taxonomy (NCBI): domain Eukaryota; kingdom Metazoa; phylum Arthropoda; class Insecta; order Diptera; family Tephritidae; genus Bactrocera; species Bactrocera neohumeralis. The sequence goes on along the minus strand of NW_026089623.1, from coordinate 9,446,127 downwards.
ACCAAAATGGTACATATTTGGTTCGTTAAAGTTCATTAAAAATATAAAAAAATAAGTTGAAGTTTGATTAGTAATACGAAAAGACTTTTTCCACTTCCCAATATTTTGTAAGTTATATTCGGGATTTTGTATATCAAAATAAACCCGTAGTTCTTACGAAGTATTGAGTGATGCTTTTATGACAATATGCGCATGGGTCAAGCAATTTATGCCAAGTCTGTTTACTTTGACAAAATTGTTGCTCTGTTAATATATAATAAAAACTCTGCGAACACATCATGAATGACGGTTTTTTATTTGGTTAATTTGTCAAATATGCTGTTTTGTAAAAGCTTCTGTTTAAAATGGGACAATATTTTCGTGATGGGGGCGGTTTCTTCTAATTCCATTAAAGTAATGACTTTCCGGTAATGCTGCGTCTCATATATTTACAAATATAAGATCCAAGCTGTCTGTGGTGACATTCCATGTCAATAGAACCGTTCGTTAGTGTCATTACTTTTTTACCGGCAAAATTTTTTTCCCACCTTTCTTTTAGAGCTTCCCTTTGTGCTTTGAAAAATTTTGAATGGTTTCCCGCAAGGACAGTCACCGTTCATAACATCCTTGAACTATTTCTATTTCACATGCAGGTATTTGTTTTCCTGAGTTGGTGAAGAAGAAAATCTAGTGCAGTATCTTATTAAACGGCCACTTTTAAAAATAAATTTAGCCGAAGAAAAATCTTTAATTTTTATTTGCTTTATAGCAGTATGTTTCTAGCATGTGGCTTCTGCAGGTGTATTTTGAGTTTTATCATCACTCATAATTTTGATATACAATATATATTTTAGGCTCGTTAGAATCAGTGTTCATTTAGAAAATGCCTCAAATTGAAGTAATTCTTTGCACTTGTCAAGCCATGCAGTGCTCCACAAAAAGTTGTTATTTAGTAAAACGAATTGCATAAGGAAGGGTTGAAAAAATATAGAAGTGAGCGTGGTCCCGCCCTCTAATAACTTTAATGTACATATGTATCTCTTAAACCATTCAATCTATAATAACCAAATTGGTTGGAAGAGATATGCTTTTGGCTCTCCACATATGACGGTTTTGTTAAAAACTACTAAAAGTGAGATATAACGGCAAGTCGTTTTGAGGTATGCTATCCTAATCTAAAAATTGTCATAAATGGATCATATCTATCCAGGTCCCCCCCATATATCGAATGTAGGTATTCCACTGCCTCACTGTTGCTATTTTCTTACCGGAAATATCGAACACTCTATGAGATATATTATTGCAATTCGGAGAGAGTTGCTTTCTGATAATAAATATGCCAAAAATTGGTTGAATGAGATCAATAATTATCTTAGCCCTATATAAATACGATATACTACTGTGATCAAATTGAAAGGTAAATTTTGTCCATTTCATCTCCTTCAAAGTAATCCCCTCCCGCCGCAATACACTTATGCCAACGAATTTTCCAGTCGTCATATCACTTAGAAAAATCCTCAATTGAGTCAAAACGATGTCCTCGGAGTGCTCATGTGAATTTGCTGAATAGCCAGAAGTTACACGAAGGTAAATCAGGCGAATGCACGATATTAGTTGAAAATGTGGCGAAATTATCACCAATAACCAATAGCAGTATGAGATGGTGCATTATCGCGGTTCTTTGTCCAATAAACTCAGAAATAGTAAAAATCGAAAAGTTCACTTTTAGAACCTCACAAAACGACGCGTATTTCAAATACTAACGAATATTTTGACGTGAAGTTTAGCATAGATGTCCCTAACAGTAATACCAACTTACAGAGAAAAATTTACCGATTCGAAAACACGCGAAGTTAAATTAAAAGTTCACCTTTCAATTTGATTACAGTAGTATGAGTTATTCTAATAAAACGGGTTTTTCTAACAACGTTGCATTTTTGAGCCTAAAATGTGAGAAACCTTATGCACCTGAAAACATTTATTCATGCCTCATGCAAGAGTATAAGATGTTCGGTTATACACGAACTTAGCTTTCTTTACTTGTTATTACATATGTGTGTTTGTATAAGCAAATCATTTTGGCTTTAATGCTTTAATACCATGTTCCGACCAAAATTTTTAAGTATTTAGATTACATTTAATTTCTTGACTAATCTTGACTGTCCTCACTACGGTTGGATAATATAATTAAACCTTAACAGTACAAAAAAGTAGCTTTTACCTTATCACACTTCTAAATAAAAATAAATAAATAAAAATTTACAGATGAATTTTATAAAGTCTTTTATGTTAGACTGTTTTACATTTGTTAACAATTCTCTTAAGTTAGGGTTATTTAGTTCTGTTCGGACGCATTCCAGAGATTGACAGTTTTCAATTAGATGTTGAATTGTGCGATTCTCCAAGTTGCACTATGGGTATATTGGCTGTTGGGGCATTCCCAATAAATGTTTGTGTGTCAGTCTGATGTGATCAAGTCGAAAGCGAGTAAATAAAATGCAGTGTCTTCAGGTTATAGTTGTAGTATTGATTGCTGGGCCAGAGAACTTAAAACATAGAGAAGGCGCAAATTGAATTCTGTATGATGTTCGATTGGACGGTTAACAGAGCTTATAAAATTGCGACACGGAATTTCACCATTCTCGCTGCTATTTAGCAGAATTGAGCATGTACTACAATGGCAGAAATATATGTAAAGCGACTGAATTCATACGGAATGAATAAAGAGAATTGCTTTGTCGAAAAATATATACAAAATCACACAGAGAATGTAAAAAAGCATTCTCTGAGTGACATATGTATGTATGCTTATTTTGTATTATATGAACCATTGTCACATATGCGTGATTATTTTACGAAAAATGGTAAAAATTTTATGTTATAAAATTAAATGAAAAATAATTTTCAATAATTATTATTTCAGAAATGACCTTAATTGATGACTATTATGAAATGAACTTAAATGTGCTCATATAAACACTTCCATTCATTCCTTCCATTTCTTAAAAAAAATTAATGACCTTCATGAAATATGCATATTCGCATTATTTCGTTTTCATTTCCATATTTGTACCAATAGAATTACTACGACACATGCATATGTACACATATTATTTCTTTGGCACATTTGTCTGTATGTTTACGAAAGCAAATGTGAGCCATATACATATGTATATACATTCATAATAACAAGTGTCGCACGCTTCTTTCGCATCTCCGTTTTCACGGTCAACCAATGGCCGAAACTTGCGTTTTGTCAAAGAGTCAAGTGCTGAACACATTGAGCGCGACAGACTGCAAGCGATATCTGTCCAATACACACGTTCTTATGGACACAGTTATGTAGTTGTGCAGCTGGCTCAATAACTGTGTCCCTAAGAACGTGTGTATTCTAATATATTCGTTTGCAGTCTGTCGCGCTCATTGTGTTCAGTACTTTTATGATGATAGAAAATCCAAGCTGTGCCGAAAAAAATAAACTAATGGCCGCCGATTGTCACCGCTTCCCTTGCCGCTGTACAGCTTCGCCTACAAACGTGCGTAAATATGTATGTATACGTATGAGCGTAAATACATATCGACGCAGATTTTTGCGAGAAGCATCAGAAAGTTGTTCAATTTATGATTTTTAGGTTTTGCCATCGTCACGAAAAGACGCTTGTTGGCGAAGGCATGCTCGGGGAGATGTTACGGCGTCTGTTTTTATGAATGAAGCGAGGTCGCTTGTAGAATTTGCGCCTGCGTTTATGAATGAAATCGTTTTTGGTGTAAGTTTTACTACATTTGTTCTTCGCCAATTTGGCTGCCATATTGACTCGTGAAGATCAATTTTTTGTGGTGACATACATATTCATATGTGTAAGCATATGTATGTATGTATATTTGTATGCTTGTGCATTATTTGTTCGGAGTATAGAAATATGCTTTTGTAGAACATTTGCTTTCGCAAACATACCGACAAATGTGCAAACGACATAATATATGTATGATTGTTTCGCATTTTGCTTCTACGCCGGTCAAATTTCTATACAAAAATCGGCTGAAATGTTTGAGAAAATAAAATGGACAACTAGGGCTAATAATTTTTAAAAAATTTATTGATAATTAAATATAAATGAAAATACATGTAAATTTACTTAAATTTATTTAAATTTATTGAAAAAATTATTTAAATTTATTAAGAACTTATTTAAATTTATTGAAAAACTACAAAGAAAAATAAAAAGAAAATTCATTTTATTAGAAAAATACATATATAAGGTTAATAAGAAAGTATAATTTTAGTAAAACACGATTTTCAGAATTTGTCTACCTTCAACCACAAATTCTCACACAACCTAATCAATAAAGATTGGGTATTTTTCACCAGCTTTTTTCAAAGCTTGGCTCGTGTACTACGTAACTACTACTAAAGCTAACTACAAATTAACAATAACTAATACTAAAATTACTACTACAAACTATTTACAACTTAATTCTACCCTGAAAGAAAAAAAAAAGAACATTATTAGCTTTTGAAGAATCTGAAATGAGAAGAGAGAAATGTGTTTTAGTAATTTCACTAATGTACTTTTATTTCATACTTGTATAGTTCTTTTACCTTTTATAACACGGAAGTTGGTAGAAAAATTGAATATGGCCTACAATCTACGTTACCAGTTTTTTTAGTTTTTCTCTTTTATTGTAATATCGCGCCCTAACTTCGTTTTTATAAAGCTCTTCCTGTTGGTGAGCCAGCCATTTCGCATTTTTAAACAGTAAAACTGTTATCAGGAAGTCTAAAAATTGGTGCCTATGTTCGAGGCAATCTCCAGCCTCGCTATACCACTCTGGTCACTATAGGTCATCTACGCTTTTGTAATTTTTCGACCTTATAAGGGCTTCCGAAGAGTCTTCCAAAGAGCTATCAGTCTTTCGCATTAAAGTTGCACATTTTTCGCACCTCAATCTACATAAAACCTTCTGGTATATGGCATATCCGGTGTAGTAGCGACGAACCTGTATCTCGGCTGCTTTTTCAGTCTGAGCAAAATGCTCATCTGGAATGCATATTTGCTCCACGGCTAGTTGCTCAGACGCTTTAAAATTTTCTTCGTATGAAAGGAATTCCCTGGTTGAAAGCATGAATTATGAAAATATCATAATGGTGTTAGGTAAATCTTTTTTATTTAAAATTACTTATTATAAAATAAAATTAACATAAAATAATATGAAAAATAATAAATAAAAGTTCTACTTACATTCATATTTCCATACATAATAGAACATATTCTCCAATGGAATATCAAAGATATTATTTTTCTTCAATATTCTCTGTTTGGGAATATCATCATGGGCATGCATACATACATATGTATATTTATGTATGTCTCTTCATATTCTTGGGTATGTGAGACGAGAACAAAACAAAAAATGTCTTTACGTTCTCTGTGTGAGACGTGTGTTTTGTACACATTTTTCGCTGTTAAAAGTGGAATATCAAAGAACTTATTTTTCTTCAATATTCTCTGCTTGAGCATATATGCCATCTCATCATATGCCGCAAATACATATATTTTTTTCTCTTCAAATTCTTTGTTGAATATGTGGAGAACTGTTAAAAATGTTAACATTTCACAGCGTGAATTCTGTATTTGTGTGGTGAGATTCCGTGTCGCAAATTTATCAAATGTTCGCTGTCGAACCTGCACCTTCTCTATGTTTTAAGTTCTCTGGCTGGGCATCGCGCACTGGTCGATTTCATAGGCCAAAAATAAAAAGTTTGAAATGTACCACTGTTTGTATCAAAGCTATTTCTGAAAACACCAGTAAAACTAACGGTAAATGCATTTTTACTCTATCCCATTCGAAGGGGCTACGAAAAGCGAGAGAAGTGAGACAATAGAAATACGCAGACTGTGCAGTGAAAATAGGTTAAAAATTATATCTTATAATAAATTAAATTGCAATATAAAATCGTGTTTAATCCCCATAAGTCGAAATGAATATTGAGAATAAAGGTATGTACATAAGTATATGTTATATAACAAAGTGGTTTTATGTAATAATATGTTGTTTTATTACTTTAAAACAATTGTTTTATTAGTGCCCTTTTGAGTGGTATGTTTTTCTTTTTACATCGACTTCAGGTATAGAAAAAGTTGTGATCCCTGTCTCGCCCTCAAATGATGGTTTATATTAGTTAATGTTGCTTATAATTATTAGTTAATGTTTTTTAAGTCTATACTTTTGATGTCAGCTGCAACTTTTTGCAACAATCTTTGTTATTCATATTATTTTACCAGGCATACAATTTTTTGTGTGTTATTTTTTATAATTTTTTGTGTATATTCGTGCAAATTTTATTGTTTTTTATGTTTTTTTTTCATCATACATACATATATATACATACATATTTGAGGTTTGGTTTTCATTTTATCACTTTTATCATATGTTTGTTTTATACGTACGTACTTTTATTTAGGCACATCATATCGGTGTAAACTTTCTCGCCTATATATAATATTATATTTTTGAATTTTGGTGTTTAGAAAATGTGTGAAGTAATATCACTTATCACAGAAGCAAATTTAATAAAGCTTCAGTATCTACTTATTAGAAGCTTCGTTAACAAACTTAATATTAACTTTTTACCCTGCTATCATAACATTTTCAAGGAAAAAAAGTTATCCTGAGCAAATAAAGGTCTCAGAATCTGATGTTGAAGTTGAGATAAAAAAATTATTGGACCACATTGCATCACAAATGTAATTAATGGACGGAATGAGTCCTCTAATTACCTATTATCAATAGGAATATATGGCTTTGATGGCAATTCTGGTCAGAGCGAATATAAGCAGAAATTTGTAAATAATTATTTGGAAGACAATAATTTATTTGTCTCGACATATGTCCCTGTATAACTGATAATAAAATCGCAAAATGATGAAGAGCACAAACAAATTTGGAAAAACTGCAGACCTTCGTCCATTCGCTATTGCCGTCCTTTTCGAATTTAATTTCCAAAGGAATCAGTTTAATAAACCCTAAATGCACTAGATTTGCGCTAGATTCTGCAAAGGAATTAACTTCAAAATATTCCAGGTATTATCTTCCTTCGTCAGTCCGTAAAATTTTAATTCACGCTCCCGATGTTATTCAATATGCACCAGTTTCAATTGGAGAGCTCTAATAAGAATCTTCTGAGTCAAGCAATAAGGACGTTAAGATGTATCGACTCCATCATACATGAAAGAACTACAAAATCAGGACTTGCTAAACCAATTGCTTTTGAGCTTAGATCCTTTCATCACCAGTCAAAGAAACTGTCATGCAAAAGTAAATCAATTTTATTAAAATTTTATTTAAAAAATTCCTTTTTTCGTTTATCAACTATTTTAATTTAATATAATTATTTAAAATTTGTTACCATCGGGGGGTGGGGGACTGGGAAACGGAAGAGGGAGATTTTAAAAAGCTTTTGCAAAAGTTTCACTTTTACATATATAGGCAGTGGCAGTAGTTTTGGCCGCTGATTCCATACAAGACCGACCACTGTGCATCGGTAGGAATGGCCGCATTTTTGGATTTGGGGAGTTGAATTCAGATGCATTGTATTTTATTTACTTGTTTGTTTACATTTTTTTCTCTTAGTAGTGTCTAAATCAGCTATGAAACTTAAATAAATTTCCCTATTCACAAACAGATAGCTCTAACTCAGAGTCGCACAGGGAGATATCGATAGTTAAGAAGTGTATTTTTTGTGTTGCGAAATCTTATTAAATCTAGTAAAATACTCTTAAGCGTAACCACCGGTATTAAAGCTTGTACGTAATGTTGCTTGTTTTTTTTTACCAAATACAAGGGGTATTGCTGCATATACAATTGATATACATAGGTGCAGTGTACATAAGCAGACTTGATCATGGTATAAGGGAGTAGCGAAAGTGACCATTCACAGTACTTTCCTACCTCCCAAGTGTACGTTCACAATCAAACCCTCATGGCCACTTCTGGTGAGTAAGGGTGGAGACAGGTCGAAACGGGCCGCGCAAAACAAAAAACACTGTATTAACAATTTATATTTTATGATACATACTGCTATTAAATTTATATATAAACTGGAAATTCAGTTTTACAATAAGTGAACCAAACAAAAAAATAACTATTGTAACAGAATTTAGTATTATATGTCTTAATAATTCTTTTTAACATTAAATTTTAAAAGACATGAAGAGAAGAGAACCGATCTTTCCTATAATTTAAGTATACTACTGTGATCAAATTGTCAGGCGAATTTTTAATTTGTACTTCGCGTGTTTTTCGAATCGCTAAATTTTCTTTTTCTGTATGTTGGTAGTACTCTAGAATCTATGTTAAATTTCACGTCAAAATATTCGTTAGTATTTGAAATACGTGTCGTTTTATGAGGCTCTAAAAGTGAATTCTTCCATTTTTACTATGTCTGAGTTTATTGGACAAAGAACTGCGATAATGCACCATCTCATACTGCATTGGTTATTCGTGATAATTTCGCCACATAATCAACTAATATCGTGCCGCACCACCGCATTCGCCTGACTTACCTTCGTGTGACTTCTGGCTATTCAGCAAATTCACATGACCACTCCGAGGACACCGTTTTGACTCAATTGAGGATATAAAAGCTGAATCAAAGAAAGCTTTGATGGCCATCACGACGGAGAACAGAACAAAGTGTTTATTATGTAAAAATTCCCACAAATACAGAAAATAGCTACAGATTTCTCTCATAAAAAAAGCAATAGATACATTATTTTATTAACCAAAGTGTACCTTAACAATGTACAGCAGTAATCGGCAAGCAAACTGGCACTCCACTTGCTTTGGTACCGTTTCTCCATAGCAGAAATGTTTTGGTGGAACCGTTCCCCATGTTCGTCACTTACGGCCCCTAAATTTTCGGAGAAAAAATCCAGATGTGAGTCCAGAAAGTGAACTTTAAGGGACATGTTGCAACCAAATTTTTATAAGCAGTAAGTAGTTCAGTCAAAAGATCTTTTTAATTGCCTGCTTTTACATTTCCATGAAAGTTTTTAACAACGATTTTAAAGGTACTCCAGGCTCGTATTTCAGTTTCATTAAGCATTTCCTCAAATGTTTTATCTTTAATTAGTTCTCTTATTTGCGGACACACAAATATGGCCTCCCTAATTTTTGCTTCACTGGCTCTTGGAATTTTTTGTTTCAAAAACAAGAACTGTCCATTACCCTAACGAAATTCTTCATTAAACCCAATTTAATATGCAAAGGGGCCAGTAAGGCCTTTTTGGGATCAACTAGAGGTTCAATGGTAACGTTTTTTTAAACGCATTTAAACTAAGTTTAGAGAAATCAATGAATAGCCGCCAATCACTTGGATCATGTTTCAGTCCTAGAGCGTTTAACAAAATGTTAACTTCTGAACAGTATACTAGATCCACTTCTTGAAGAAAGTAATTTGTGAAATCTTTCTACCTTGTTCTGTAAAAATTAATATTTACATCACTTTGGAGAAGGTCCCAACCTTTTAGTCTGGATGCGAAAAGTTCGGACTGCGATTTTGGAAAGCTTAGATCTTCAACTAAGTCATTATGTTCATCCTGTGAAAGATGCTGCACTGTTGAACATTCTGGTAAATCAAATAAAGGATCCGTTGTCATTTCTTTTGCTTTTTCTGTAACATCACTTGAAGAGTTAGTCGATTCTAGTTCTTCATCGCAACACCAAGATTCTGGTGTTTTTGGAATAGGAAGTTTTTCACTGTGTCTGACAGATCTTAGAGCTGATGGTAAATTACAGTACTTAACCGTATGTTTAGACTTCGGTCCAATACCTTTAATATTCGTGAGGAAAAAATAGCAGTGTGAAACATGGTCTTTAGGTTCTCTCCAAAGGGCATTTTACGATTTGAACCTTTTAACCAAGTTGTTCACAATGTTACACAAGTTTTACATCAGATATGAAGGGTCCAAAATAAAATGATCGTAAAATACGCTGTTTGTTTCAAACAAGCAGGCAGAACCAGTTTAAACCGGAAAAATCCCTGATAATATGAAAATATGAGATGATGCAATATAATGAAATTTTATGTATAGTAAAATCTAAAGCCGCAGGTTATAGAATATCTGTGGGTGATAGAGAAATTCTGTTTTCAGATTTGAGTTCAGGGTATCAAACTGCATTAGGAAAACCTAAGAATTTTCATGTCACAAATTATCTGTCTACACATATTTGCATATATTTATGGCATGTTGCAGTCTTCCGGTGATCAGGAAATTAAGCTTTGAGATCCTGTCTCAATATTTCAGCATTTAATTAAGGAAATATGTAGAATATTTTATTAACAACTCTTTACATAAAAAAATACCATATTTTTATATACTTCTAGATTTTGTTTTTACATAGAGTCTGTATACTTCTTAAATAAATTATTTGTAGAATTTACCGAATCGTAATAATATAATTAAGTGTAGATACATGTCTTTTTAAAAAAGTAGTAGTTTAAAATTATTTTATGGAACCCAGCTAAATAGAAATATTTTAATATTTTAAATTAGGTTTAGAGGATCTTCAATGTATGTAGATTTTTGCTTTTATCCACTTAACATCTTTCACAGTTAATAATATAAATACAAAACTTTATTATTTTTATATTAGCAAATACCCGTTAATTTAAGAATAATCAATCAACTGATTTTATTTTGAAAAAATATAAAGGTTTTACATACAACGAAAATTTTTGGGACAAGTTTTCTATAAATTTTATGAAAATAACACAATGCCACTATTTTCCGGTCAAATATCGGCCAACTTCCAATAGAAACTCAACCCCAGACTCCCTTGACGTTTCCCTATGGGCACCTCTCAGCTGTGCCTTTGTTTACATTGTATCGTTCATAGTTTCTCTCACCTTTACGATGAGCTTGATACTATGTCACTTCGAAACAATTTCACAAAATTAATAACTTTTAGCATTTTTTATTAAAAAATAAATAAATAAATTTTTTTATGTGAAATACATATGTAAAAATAATATTCTTTCTTATTCTTATTCTTATTTCTTCCTTAAAAAAAATCAAAAAGCCAAGAAAAGTTCGCACAGCAAATGTCCTCCTTCTCCTACTTCTGCAAAAAAGTAGGAAATTTATAAAAAATCAAAATAATAGTTGATCAAAAATACCCTTCGTATCTATAAATAATAGTTGATCAAAAATACCCTTAGTTTCTAGCGGGATATTCTCGCAATCGAATAACTTCTTTTAGTCGGTCAGGAAAGGAGTGAATAGAAGGTGCGTTCCAAAATAAAGTTTTTGAATTTAGCGTCCCCTGGTGGCGCCATATACATATATGTCGACTGGTGCGTTAGAATCTGCTTGTCTTTATCGATTTTCCAGTGAGAATTTCATGACATTTCATCTATTGGAAGTGAAGTTAGTGCGTTTTAAGTGTCAGTATGTTTGTGTTATCGGTGCCAAAATGAGCTTCGAACAAAGAGCCAACATTAAAATACATTTAAAATTGGTAAAAATTTTACCGAAACGTTTCAAATGATGAAACAAGGTTATGGCGATTATTGCCTATCCCGCAGCAGAGTGCACGAGTGGTTTCAACGTTGGGCCTACGAAAGGTGTGTGCACGGTTTGTTCCGCACAAATTGACTGACAACCAAAAATTGTTCAGAATCCAACATTCGAAGGACAACATTAAACCGATTATTTAACCAAAAATCACATTTTAACCATTAACCACTCCCGGTATTCACCTGATTTGGCACCGTCCGACTTCTTCCTTTTCAGAAAAATTCATTTGCCCATGAAAGGAAAGCGTTATGTAGACGTAGAGTGCATTCAAAAGGCGTGCACCGGCTTACATGCGAAAAGCTGTATTGAAGCAGAAGGAGACTATTTTGAATAAAATAAATAGATTTTATCGGTTTTTTTTTATAATCCTGCCACAATATGGTGTTGCCTTAATCGTTTCTGCAAATGATCACATAAATGCTGGATGCGATGGATTCCACATAATTTTATAACAAATTTTCTTTAAGGATTTTCAAATATACTTATTTTGTTAGAATTTCATTGATAAAAACAGGGTTGCCATCACTTGATGTGGATATGCAGCCCCATACCATGACACTGCACTTGCGTGCTTAACGGTTTTAATTCAAAACTTTGTATTTATTTCGTCTTTTGGCTCCTCCACAAGTCAAAACCTTTGATTTAGCAAACTTCCCGTTTATTTCTAATAACTTCACTGACTAAATGGGTTTTTTCTAAACAATGCATGACTTAAATTCATTTATATTTAATGATCTGCGCACTATACTCGATGAATCAATGGTATTTTAAGACGCTTTCTATACATAAATTATATTCGGACACTTTTGCTTTATGAATTTATTACTTATATTTTTAGCTGCCGTTGTTGTCGCAGCAGCGAAATTTTGCTATTTTCTTTCGATTACGCAGGAGTACAATGCGGGCTATTAAATTATTGCTAAATTTTCTAATACTATTTACAATGAGATTGGAAGGGTATTAAGGCTTAAGATCTACACTATATGTATAATTGTGTATGCTGCAATGTGTATGTGTATTTTGGTTTTGCTAAATCATATTTGCTAAATTGGTTTTTTTGTAACTGTAAATCCGCCTTTTCTGATTTAACTTTTGTATTTAGTTTTGCACCTGGTTAGTTTTGATGATTCTATTTAGCCATGATTTGTCAGATCAGAACAACACCGATGAGCACCGATTCTGTCCAAAGCAACGCTGCAATCTTTAAACAAATTATTCGCATCGGAATACTACAGCATATAGCTACAGACTGACCGATCACAATCAATTTCCTTTATGGAAAAGTTTTTTATTTGTGAAGAGTATAAATGCTTCGGTGCAATCAAAGTGAACGCTTTGTTGTTGTTTATGTACATACTAACAGATTATTCCATTTTCCTTCCCACTTAAGGGAAGGGGGCTGAGCTCAGGCCACCAAGGATCACCGCTTGGCGAACTGTTGACGGCCTAAGTTGTTAGGATAGCTGCGAATACCCAATAAGCAGTCCCTGACCAAGAGCGACAGGAGAGGAGGATTCGGCTTAAAAGACCTGAAGCATCCTACGAATCTCTGGTGACGAGGTGAATAGATGCCGCCTCAAAATAAGCATCAACAACCCCATAGAGGGCTGCCTCGAGGGATCACCTACCCATTAGAGGGAGGCAACAAAGCGACGAGAAACGCTACAACAACCAGAATGTTTAACGTGGGCTGACGACAGCCTTACTCCAAGGTACTCAAAAGTACAACGGATCAAATCAATGCGTTAATTAGCGTCCTAAAAATGCCAGGCATTCTCAGTACCGATTGGCAGTGTGGAATGGACACACTAACCACCTTGGTTGGGTTTGAGGCCCATCTAAAACCTCTCCCGTACTATGGGTCCGGCACCCGGTTGCAATGCAACTCCACATCGAACCAACAAAAAGTCAATTTTACCCGCATTTGGGTAGAAACCACAACCACCACGATACTCCCCGAGGGGCCAATCCGCATGAGCAGGTTGGAGTTACCTCCAAGGGCTCCTGCTCCCCGTGGTATCAGAATTAAGTCTCCGGTCAGACCTCGTAGCCGAAACTACTACCAGTTAAGCTTCCGTACTGCTCTGGACTGGTGGCCAATAAAGAAGGTGAGGTTGGACCCCACTGACACACAAAATATACCCAACACAACACTCATACTAAAAACTAACCCTAATTCGCAGTTAAACACCTTCGCCGCTTAAATACCTCACCGACTAGTGGAGATCACACCACTAACATCTAAGTGCTCATTTGTCCAGCTAATCCCCATACCTCCCAAATCCCTAATGTCAGAGTACATCGGGCATTCAGCAATAACATGCTCCCAATCTTCTACCCGCTTCCCACAAAAACAACCGGACCGATCAGAGAGGTGTCTCTGATGCAAAAATGCATTCAGAGGCCCATGCCCCGTAATCACAAAACCCAGACTCAGACAAAATCTGAAGTCTGGGTTATCCGCGACAAACCCAACATCCCGAATGTACTCATACGTCACTCGGCCATTGGGACAATTGTCCCAACGTTCTTGCCACCTACTCCTAACCCTATCATCTAGAAGCCTCCTTCTCCCTAGATATCCCTCCCACAACAACGGAAATCGTAAAAAAAAGAAATCCCCAACTGTAAATGCTCGGCCGGGGCAACAGATGGCAGATAGCAAACTGCTTGAGAAACGTGCTTGTAAATAACAAATACAGCCCCCGTCTAAAGAGCACATCACAGATGACAAAGAAAGAAATCACGCAACGAAGTAGGACCACGATTTTGACACACAATTTGGAAACGTAGAACTTAGGCTGACGGCTGTGGCATTCTGTTACCTCAGTAAGCAAGAGTGACATCTTGCAGGAGTGGCTTTCAGGGTAATGTCATAGGCGCCTCCGTCCCGTTAATACTTTGGCAGGGTTTCATGTACGTTCTATGCTACGTCGCCATCAGGTTGGCGGTACAGGCTCATTGATTTTAATCCTGGCTAGTGCAATGGTCCTCGCTCTGAACACGAATTCCCATGTTTTGTGTTAACCCCCTGTGCCCTCCCTGCGATGCAACTGCACAATCGAGAGAAGATAGCGGCTTGAAGCAGGGACCTTTACAACACGAACAAAGAAAACAAGGAAAACAATACGCCAGTATCCGAAAACAAAGCAAAATTTTGCGCTCGCCGCCACAGATGGGAAATTAGAGTGCAATCCAAACGGCTTGCGCGAAGGAAACTGCCTCCCCTATGACTGAATCAGCGAAAGCAAACAGCAAAACAAAAAGATGAAGTTGGCAATGCTAAGACAGAAGAATATAAGTACCGATGTAAAAAATGGGATATCCAAGCTGGACGAACTCTTCGATATTATCGGTAGCCTGAGCCGAAACTGGTTAAAGGCAGAAAGGGATACGAGACGCACGAACACAACTAGGTCCTTAGAAGCATGCAACGATCACGCCGATGTTTCAAAGCCACTGACAGCTCTTTCTAAACGAATGGCACCAAGTCCAATAGAACAGGAGTCAGAGACAGAGACAGGAGTCAGAAATACTGGTGGCACGTAGTAAAAGGAAACAGCAGGCAAAACGACATCAAAGCGAAGAGCAAACTCAAGAACAAAAAGATGACAAGCTCCAGAAGCAAAAACGGGCACCCAGAACCGGAGTTCGACCAAAAGCAGTGCTAATCAAACCGGCAGAAGGCCGCAGTTATGCGGAGGTGCTTCAAAACTATGGCAATACGTCATGACAGACCAAGACAAAGTGGAAGTCTGGGCAATGCGGAAAACAAAATCAGGTGCCCTGCTCCTAGAACTGAAGAAAGGAGAAAAACCGAAGGCAGATCTCTGAAATGCTCTCACGAGCAATCTACGCGGAATAGCTTCTGTAAGCGAGCTAAAGCAGAAAGCCAGTATTGAGATCCGAGACCTCGTCTCCTTATCCACCGCAGCAGAAGTCACGACCTCCGTAAGATGTCTGTTAGAACAAGCAGATGAAGAAATCACAGTAAGAACCAGCGCTCCAAATACTCGCGAACAAATACGCGCATATGTGACGTTGACAGCCGATAGCGCAAACAGGGTACTAAAGGAAGGTTACATAAAAGTAGGATGGATCAGGTGCAGGGTGAAGCATATGAAGGAAGTCAAAAAATGCTGCAGATGCTTCGACTTCGGCTACTTACAATGGGAATGCAAAGGGCCCGACAGAAAAGGCTGAGGATTATGTATAAGATGTGGGAAACCCGGGCACAAGCTGAAAGACTGCAAAAATTCATCGAGATGTTGCCTGTGCGTAGAACAGAAGCATACCCAAACAGATCACATCCTAGGCTCTCGGTCGTGCGATTCTTATAGAGAAAAAACAAGGACATGAAGATCAAAACGGCTGACCACCTCCTGCCGCAGCTCATGCTGGAACTCGGAACCGAGGTAGCAATCATTAGCGAGCAATACAAAATAGCGCAAGATGGAACATGGCTGGAAGACATCACCGCAACAGCGGCAATATGGCTAATGGAAAGGAGTAGTTTCAAAAAAACAAACAGCGGGAGAAGAAACGGGTTTGTCTGGATAGAAAACGAAGGCATCACGGTAATCAATTGCTACCTGACACCGAGCGACCCTATCACATACTTCCAAGCAAAGCTCGATGCTATAGAGGTTGCTGCACGACAAAGAAACCGTCACTTAATCATAGCCGGAGACTTCAACCCCAACCACCACGAATACATATCCTACCTCATAGGCCCAGATTAAAATCCAGCAACGACGAAAAGAAGAGAAACACGTAAATTAAACGCTTCCAAGCTAGACTCAGAAAAGCTCCTTGCGGCCATAGATGAAAACCCACCAAAATACCACGCAAGTAGCACAGCTAGGTTGATTGTCCAAGCAACTCTGAGTACCATCACTGAGGTATGTAAACAATGCCCAAAATAAAAGGCGGACATCCAAAGAAAGCAGTTTACTGGTCGACTGCCGAAATCCAAAAACTTAGACAAACTTGCCTGCGCAAAAGACGACGGTATACAAGAGCTAGAAGAAGAGGAAGAAACGGAATGGAAGAGCATAAGGAATATAACGCTGCGAAAACTGAGCTGAAAAACGCAATAACAAAGACAAAAAAAGATAAATGGGAAGATTTACGTAACGATATAAACAAAAATCCGTGGGGTCTCGCATACAAGATCGTAATGAAAAAACTCGGAGCAAAACAGTCGGGTGGCCTGAGTTAAACACCGCAGCTATGGAACACATCGTAAACACTCTGCTCCCAACCCATGACCTGGGAAGAGACCCACCAGAACATACACAAGAGAGCTCATGTCCGCCTTTCACCTTGGATGAAATGAATACGACAGCAAACACTCTAAAGACCAAAAAAGCCCTGGGCCTGATGGGGTACCAGTAGAAGTATTAAAGCTAAACGCTACGGAACGCCTGCACTTACTGCTATCCATGTGTAATGTTTGTCTGAACGAGGGCATTTTCCCAGAACCATGGAAGAGGCAGCATCTGAACCTAATAAGCAAAGGCAAAGGAGACCCAGCATACCGACTTCTATGCATGCTAGATACAGTAGAAAAGCTACAAGAAAGACTGTTGAAACCCCGCATAATAGCCGCCATAAACGATGCTGGAGGTCTATCAGAGCGACAACATGACTTCAGACCAGGCAGGTCCACCATCGGAGCTGTGGAAGACGTCGTGCGCAGCGTGGAGGAAGCTCATCGAAAGAACAACTTCTCGAGGACAATAGTCCTCCTCTCAACAGTTGACATAAGAAATACATTCAATAGCGCAAAATGGGCAAATATTATCGACGCACTAGAAAGCCGCTTCAAAACGCCCCTCTACTTGATGAAATTGATACGAAGCTATCTTAAAGGCAGGGAACTACTGACGGCCTACAAAGTAAGGAAATAACCTCTAGGGCAACGCAGGGATCATTACTTGGACCAGATTTATGGAACGCCAGCTGCGATGGAATTTTATACGTTGAAATGCCTGATGATTGCTACCTCGTTAGCTATGCAGACGATATCGCGCCGTCATAACCGCACGTAATACCGACATGGACAGGCACAGACTGACACAAGTTTTGCCTAGCTGCAGAAAAAACAGAACTGATCCTGCTCGCTAGGAAACACATCCCGCTGGAGGTAAGCATGCAAGTTCATTCAGAAACTATTCAACCGATGAAAACCCTAAAATACCTAGGAATAAGAATGGACAATAAATTGACGTACTGGGCGCAAATCCAACATGCTGCAAAAAAGTCAGCCAATATAACCATGTCGCTATCAAGACTTATGGCAAACACCGGAGGCCCACTTGCAAGTAGAAGGAAATTGCTTATGGATACAACACAGTCAGTGCTATTATACGGTAGCGAAATATGGGCCGATACACTAAAGGTA
The DNA here is from genome assembly GCF_024586455.1 of Bactrocera neohumeralis. Taxonomy (NCBI): domain Eukaryota; kingdom Metazoa; phylum Arthropoda; class Insecta; order Diptera; family Tephritidae; genus Bactrocera; species Bactrocera neohumeralis. Next base: position 9,428,163 of record NW_026089623.1, on the reverse strand, counting down.
GAACATAGACAGAAAGTGCTTGATAAAGAGCAGAGGACAGCAGCCCTGAGAGTCGCCTCGGCGTACCGCAGCGTATCCGAACCCGCAGTGCTAGTGATAAGCGGCGTCATCCCAATAGACCTTCTCAAAAAGTAGAGAAGACAACTCTGGCTATGGAAGAAAGACGGAATAGAAATACATATGCCCACAAGACAACAGGCGAGGAAGCAAACTTTTGAACTCTGGCAAGATTGGTGGACAAGGGAGAGCAAAGGAAGATGGACCGTCAAACTGATTAAAGAAATAGAGATGTGGCACAGTAGAAAACACGGTGAGGTAAATTATTACATAACACAAATGCTGTCCGGTCACGGGTATTTCCGAAAATACCAGTACAGCATGAGAAAAACAGAAAGCCCAGCACGTATTTACGGAGACGAACCGCTAGATGATGCAAACCATACCTTTTTCAAGTGCCACCGATGGAAAGAACCACGAAGAACTGTAGAAAACAAGCTCGGAGAACTAAGTACGGAAAATATTTTAGAAAAAAGGATAGCTAGCAGCGAAAACTGGGAAATAATTGCCGGGTACGTGGAACATGTTCTACGCACTAAAAAAAGAGACATGGATGCGAACTCCCAATAGAAGATGAGCCAAATAGCTTGATGCTGGCTACAAAATCGTAGGCATTTCTGGACGCAGGGAGAGTAGAAATTGACCTGTATTGGGGCCATCTGGGAAACCTTGCCCTGAAGTAATGCGAAAGCGGGGTAGGGAAAAAATCCCTGATAGAAGAAGGGAGTGTTTTAGTGGGTACACCACTCACGTAGGATGACGATCCCTATTCGGTGCGAAGCCATTTTGAACCCTCCTTACGGCCTGCAAAATAGGATGGCTCAAGTACATTCAGGAACATGTTTCCATGCAATTTTATGATGAGAACATATACAGCCCGACATATATGTCAAATTCTTATATTGGGTAATAGCCTTGACAGACGAGCAAAATTAATGCGCATTAAGAAATGCTAATGCTTAAGAAATGAAATGCAGACGGCAGAATTCTGCATTTAGACAGCTGATGCTGAAATTAGTTTATTTATTAAAAAAAAAACGGGAAATAAAGAGGAAATTATTAATGGCAATTTTGGTAGTTTTGGAAAATCAATATAAATTTAGCGAAAAAAATGTTAAGTAAATTGGAAAATGGATAGCAAACTGTGTCATTTTTTGTCATCTAAAAATATTAAAAATTGTTTTTGTTAACACACTTTCACATAATTTAATTAGCAACATAAAAACTGTTTACGCCTGATGCTGTTAACACAAAGGAGGCGGCAGACTTCAAGCGACATCTGTCAAACAATAGCAAAATTCGATAATTTTTAACCAGTGTTGCCTACTCAAATTTGGTAAATTCAGCTAAATGCACGAAATTTTTGTGCATTACTAATTTGCATTACCATGGGTCAAATGCGCAAGTAAATGTAAATTAGCCCGCTAATGCAAATTAGCGCTGTCGTCTGTTAGGGCTATTAACATGGACAAATGCGCAAGTTAATGCAAATTAAGCCCGCTGTACATATTAGCGCTGTCGTCTGTCAGGGCTATTACTAATTTGCTTTAACATGGGATGCGCATGTTAATGCAAATTAAGTCCGTTAATGCAAATTAGCGCTGTCGTAAATCAGGGCTATAAGCTGAAGTTGGTTTGCAAGGCCACTTGTGATGAAATTAATGTTTTAACCAGAGTTCAAAAAATTAAATACAAAAGCGTATGGTGCCTTAAAATGATATATTTGACCAAAACTTCATTTACATTTTCTCATTTGATGGCTTTTCTTTAAATAGTTTAGACAAAGTGAAAGCCTTTTATCCTCTTTCTGAGGAAGGTTGGGCGAATGAATTTTAAGCTGCGATTATATATTAGATGCTCCTCACATTCATAAAATACGAAGTTTGTACAAATTGTATGGCAAATGTTGAATTTTCTCGGTCTACCTGTATTCTATTTTTGATTGATTTGTTGCGTTATGTTGGTAATTATAACTCTTACTTATGCTGACAATATCGGCTATTTGGAATAAGCTAATTTTTTTCAGCTGTTTTGCTTGAACGCACTTTGGTTTGCTTACTATTTTCCGCCAAAATCGCTAACTTTCTACTAAAAACAGAGTCACGTTAGCATTGCTTTGGAAATCTTTCCAAAGGGTCGTACGATCAATAAAGAATAGTACCAGCAAGTTATGTGCAAATTGAGCAAAGCAACAAAAAGGAAAAACGGCTGATGATTTATCCGTGAATATTAATGTTTGTATGTATGTATGTTGCTGCGACTATGCAGCTGAAGGTAGCAAATGTAAAACCAAAAAAAACTATGAGGGGGTTCTCTTACTTTTGCAAGATTACAGATTGCAAAAATCCTATACCGAAATATACAAGGGCACGAGAGCACCCATTGCAGAATCTAGTGATATATGAACGGCTGATTCGGACAATTTATTGTAAATAACTATTGTGCATGGCTAATGTGAATTGGCGCGCCTTCTGCATTCATTCTTAACAAAAAAACTGTAACAAATCTTTATAATTTAAATAGAAATTATAATATCTATTTAAAACTTACCTTCCTCAACAATTTAATGTCAAAATATGTATGTATTTAAGTAAAATGACAGCTAGCACAGGGTTGCAATTATTTTTTTACGTGTAATTGCAAGAAAATAAACATGGGTTTTGGTCTGACATATTTTACAGCCCTTGCAAATATTCTTCTGCGTGTGTTTGTTATTGTGCCGTTGCATTAGGTGGAAAACTCGTGCACCGTGCAAGGTTTTGTAAGAGCAAGAGAATCCTCCTATTGAATTTACAATATTAAACTATTTACGATGTTTTTTTTTACCACAGAGGGTGAGTTTATGTACATACTTGTATAGCATGAGTATGTAAATATAAATTTAGTTAAATCATGTCAGAGTTTTAGGACGGTTGCTATAAATAATTTTATGGGGAAGACCTTTGTTCTAATGTGACAATAGAATATTCCAATCTTTGTTATATTACTGTGGGCAAAAAGTATTATGACTTTTTTATTGAAACTTCGCACGAAAAGTGCAGTGACATCTGTGCCAAATGTCACGTCAAAATAATTGCCGGGGTATGTCGACGTAAAGGGACCGATTCCGTTCAAAGAAAAATACTTCGTTTAGTGTGATCGTTATAAACTTCTAATTTAATATATAATTGCGTTTATATAAATATATGGGTGTGTGTATGTGACCAATATTGGTAATTGTTTTATTTTGTGGGTTAGTATATTTGTAAATAGGATAAACTGCTGTGGATTAAAATTCCTTTTATCCCGTATTTCTGGTTGAGTTGATTGTGTTGTGTTTTTTTTCCTTGTTGACTCTGCTTGTCCCCTCTCTCGACTGTTGAGTGAAGTTGCGGCGGTTGATATTCCTCTGCATTACACCTCTATTACTCTATGTAATTTGTGGGTGTAATACAGAAAAGGAATTTGCTTGGATTAAACAATAATGATTAGTGTTTATTGATGACGAACGACGTCCAGGTCGGCCATCAACATCAACTGATGATCAATATGTCAACAAAATAAAAAACTTGGTGTTTTAGTAACGACTTAACAGTCAGAGGCCTTTGATCGTAGCATTACCGAAAGGATCAGTGAAATCCAGTTTGAAAAATATTTTGGGTCCAAGAAAAGTGCAACTCCGATTTGTTCCAAAATCTCTCAATTTTTCCGAAAAAAAAACCGGCGCGTTGACCAAAATCGTGGGAATGGTGAGCCGACGTCGAAAGAACCACGCCAAAGCAGGGCAAATAGGAAGGTTATGTTGACAGTTTTCTTCGATTATCGAGGAGTGGTGAGCTCCGAATTCCTTCCGACTGGCCAACCTGTCAACAAGGAATACTGTTTGAGTGTTATGTGTCGTTTGCGCTAAGCTGTTCTTAAAAACAGACCGGAATTTTGGACCGACAACTATTGGTTAATGCGACAATGCAACGTCGCACTCAACATCGATTCTTCGTAAGTTTCTCGCCAAATTTTCAACCTATGTCGTGCTGTAACTACCGCGTTCACTTGATTTAGCTTCGAGTGACTTCTAGGTATACACTAAACTCAGAAGACCGCTCCGGGGAAACTGCTTTGAGTCAATTGAAGACACTAAACCTGAATCGCCACTGACTTTAACAACTGTTTCGAGGATTGGAAAAAACGTTGGCACAATTGTATTGAGGCCGAGAAGAATTACTTTGAGGGAGCCGGCCTAGATTTTGGAGAAGAAATTAATAATTTTAAAGTTATGAGCAAAGTCTTATTATTTTTTCCTCATAATAGAAAGTCAGGTTAGTGATCAATAACAATCTCGCTGCAAGCACTCACAAGTATGATTTCTTAGACGTAGTTGTTTCCTTAAAAACATTAATCTTAATTTTGTGATGCTTAAATCTCCTGCCGTTTGTGTTATACTATGTTCGGGCCGACAACGAAAACATGTTTCCGTGGGAAAAACTGGTTTTCGCACGAAAACTTGTGTTTTCGTCCATGTAAAATCTGTCAAACGAAAACACAGTTTTCGCTGAAAACTACTTGAAAACTTACATTCCACTCATTATAATCGGTGCCTGCTCTAGTTTAATCGATGTTTTTGGAAGTCATATCTTGCCGGCCCTAAATTGTCACTTGATATTTGTTTACATTCCATAAACAAAAACAGCTGTCGCTTGATATTCTCATATTAGGGGGATTCTCTTTCTCTTGCTCTTGCAAAACCTTGCACTGTGCAGAAATTGCAGAATTTTCCTCTTGGTGCAACGGCACAACAACAAACACACGCAGAAAATTATTTGCAATGGCTATAAATATGCAAATTCTTATATTGGGAAATATAACCATATATGTTTATTTTTGTGCCGTTATATATCACTAGATTCTGCAATGGGTGCTCTCTTGGCCTTGCATATTTCGGTATAGGATTTTTGCATTTTGTGTCATCGTGCAATCTTGCAAGAGTAAGAGAATGCCGCTATTGATAGTTGTCAGTGAAAACTCATCGAAAACACACATTGTCGGTCCGAACGACTTAGACACAACATACAAATGTGTTTTCGAAATGTTTTCAATGACGGTGCGAACATTGTATTAAAGGTATATTTATTATTAAAGGGTGATACATTTCCATGTTCCCTACTTTTTTTTATAAAAGAGCACAAAAACCTCAAATTAATTGGGGAATGTTTATTATCTTTCAAAAGAACGTTCTTTGGCATTTACAATTTGAAAATAATCTCTTTCAAATGTCATTTCGACTAGTAACTGGCGAATGACACACGTGATTTTTGTTCCAAGACCTGAATCGAAGCGAGATTGCCCGCATGGACTTTAATTTTTACGTACATATTTCCAAGGAATCACGATCTTGCTGACCAATCGGAACTGCTTACGCCGTTATAATCGAGTTAACAACAGCGCGCCAGTCGTTTCTTCTTTTCGCAAGGTGGCGCCAATTGGAGATTCCAAGCGAAGCAAGAGCTTTCTCCACCTCTACCTTCCAAAGAAGTGGAGATTATGCTTCCCGGCGGGTACGCCGTCCAATACTTTCAGAGCTGAAGTGTTTTCGTTAATTCGGACGACATTACATAGCCAGCGTAGCCGCTGTCTTTTAATTCGCTGAACTATGTCAATATCGTCGTATATCTTATACAGCTCATCAACGAATGCGATATTCGCCGTGGCCAATTCGCAAAAGACCATAAATCTTTCGCAGAACCTTTCTCTCTAAAATTCGTAACGTCGACTCATCAGATGTTGTCACCGTCCATGCCTCTGCACCATATAGCAGGACGGGAAGTTTTGTTTTTGTTCGTCGAGAGATGACTTTACTTCTCAATTACCTACTTAGTCGGAAGAAGCAACTATCAGCAAGAGAGAGGCTGCCGTTGTTGTTGATACTGGTTCCAAGATAGACGAAATTATCTACAACTTCAATGTTATGACTGTCAACAGTGACGTGGGTGCCTAGTCGCGAATGCGACGACTGTTTGTTTGATGACAGGCGATTTTTCGTCTTGTCTTCGTTCACTGTCAGACCCATTTGCTTCGCTGCTTTATCCATTCTGGAGAAAGAAGATATAACGGCGCGGTTGTTAAGGCCAATGATATCAATATCATCAGCATACACCAGCAGCTGTACATTCTTATAGAAGACGGTGCCTTATATAAGATATTTTCTTCAGAAGTAGGTTAAAGACGTCAAACGAAAGGGTGTCACCTCGTCTGAACAGCCGTATTGGTTTTGCAGAGATACCAAATTCAGACATCGCGACATAAAGACAAATCCTTTTTAGATAAGTTTTCATTGGGGCATATTTTACGTGTCGGGTCTCAAACCCAGATCACAATCCTTAGGAAGATGGTTCGCCTTCTCACTTTTGATCGCCCTCAAACGGATGTTTCTTGGCTACCCAGAGGATACTTGGCCAAAGAACGGAAGTTGTGAGCTGCTTGAGCCATATGTAAAAGAACTGTTTCTGGCCACTCCCATGTGAATGGTGATCAAAGGGCTTCCCCTCCCTACTACACATGACTCCATCCTCTCTTTTTGCTACTAATTCATTTTATAAAATAAAAAATTGGTGTATAAAGCTAAACTTATAAAAAGAACCTTTGTTTTATAAATGAAAATCTACTTTTTATGCGTAAATGCATCACCACATGCCCAAAACTTTGCTCACGAATTTATCGTATGTGCCATTAAATGGCAATATTTAAAAAATAAGCAAAGTTGGTATTTAAATTTTGGCTGGTATATTCCGTTGGTTGACTATTGTTGCACATATTTACCCAGCAATGTCTCACGCCAAATTCGAAAATAAAAACAAAAAAAACACTCCTGGAAAATTTCAAAAATAAAAATTCTTTCAAGCATATTTGCGTGCAGAGCATGCGTGTGCAAATTCAAACCTTGATTTAAACCCAAATTATTTACCAGGTTGTTGATTTTTTACAGGTATTTAAAAACGGTTCAGCTATCATTTATTATTTTGAATATATATTCATATATTTTTCTAGTGTTAAGTCAGTGTCGATTGAATTTCTTATAAAGTTTAATTATTAACATTAAAACTGAAGTGAAAAGTGTGCTATTTGGTCTACATTGAATTCATACAAAACATATTTCTGTGCATAACATACTCCTGTCACCAAATTTGGTGGACGTTCGGTCATTGTTTGCTATAAATCAAAATATCTTTCGAAGAAGATTGTAGGGCCGATAGGCCCAGGTGCAGAGAGGACAAACTGCAGATGCTCCACTGGTTGCATCTGGCCGTGAACCTAGATTTGGTCTAGGCCATTCTAGTTACCAAAGTGGATATAATAAATTATTTACCCAGTTGAGTATTCCAATATATATTAAAAACAATTTTATTCAGAACCTTAAGATTTATATGCTTTTTTTCGTTGTCACTGTTCTTCGTAATTACATGAGACAATGAGTTCACAATTCTAAAATTGGTTTTTAAAATTTTGTTTTTATAAACAGGAAACACTAATACAGGAATAAAACATTGTATCAAGACTTAACCTTTGCAGTTCTTCGCCGGCGTGTTTGAATAGCTCGGGCAGTAATCCATTGGCCCCCGCCGCTTTGTCGTTCTACAGACGGGTAATTGCCATTCGAACTTCTTCATGGCCGGGCAATGGAACGTCTGCTTCATCGTCATTGATTGGTGAATCGGGTTCGCATTCTCCTGACGTTATACTTTCACTGCTGTTCAGCAGGCTGGAGAAATGTTCCCTCCACAATTTTAGTATGCTCTGAGCATCTATTACTAGATAACCTTTGGAAGTTCTACAAGAGTAAGCTCCGGTCTTGAAACCTTTTGTTAGTCGCCTCACCTTTTCATAGAATTTTGGAACATTACCCCTGTCGGCCAGCTTGTCAAGCTCTTCGTATTCACGCATTTCGGCCTCTCTCTTTTATTATCTGCAAATGTGTCTCACTTCCCTCGTTCAACTCTCGATGTCTATCCCATCTCGCGAAGGCGAGTTAAACTGAGAAAACGAAACATCCCCTACGCAGAGTGGTGCGCAGTTTTTGGGATCCGCCACGTAAAACCGCCCCCAATGAACAGTGACGCCGAGCTCACGAGCTTCAATTTCAGGCTTTTAATAGTCGCTTACCATGCCACGATAACGGTCGCAATTGACGGTTACGTTCTCACCTGCTTCTTTTTTGAAGAAATATGGACCGTGGGCTCCACCGTCCCATAAATCACACCATACCGTGGTTTTTTCTGGATGAAATGGCAACTCTTGACTCCTCAGGTTGCTCTTCGTTTCAAATGCGGCAATTTTGCTTGTTTCCATACCTATTGAGCCAGAAAAAGGCCTCATCGCTGAACAAAATTTGGCTCGAAAGTTGGTATCTTCTTGGAACTTTCCAAGTGATCATAGAGCGAAGTGATGGCCTCTTGCACAAGCGCCGAGTCAATTCTCCACGGCCTTCGTATACGCTCTTAGATAAGTAAGTTATCTACATTATCTTTGAAAATAACGGCAACACCGGTGGCATTCGATGTGCATATATGTACATATGTATGTATATATACTATGTGTACAAGTTGTTGAATTGGTCAGTCTTAGATTTGCAGATACTTGAATTTTAATAAACTCAAAAGCTAGTTCTTTATTTCCCAACATTGGGATTAAAAATTGAAAAACAAATTGAGTTTATTTAAATTCATGTAACTGCAAATCTAAGGCTGAACAATTCGGGCGTATGACTAACTTAGCGTATACTTTTTTCATAATGTCAGACAACTTGTACATATTGGGATTAGAAAATTCAAATTTTAAGATTTAAGTTACTTTTTTAATATTTAATCTCAAATATTGGGTAAAAAAATATTTAATCCCACATTCCGGATTGAAAAAGAAAAATAATATTCCACATATATTTTTAAGTTTTTAATCCCAACATCGGAACTAAAAAATTAAGATATCATTTTTGCTCCCAACATCATGAACAAAAAATTTAAATTTTAATCCAAAGTGTTTGAATTAAAAAATTTGCAAATTTGAGTAGGAGCTGACAAATGCAGAATTACCTTAGAAAAGTTGGATATGTTTAAAGTTTTTCAAAAATAGGCTAAGAAATTCTGTATACATATTAAAACATCACATTATTTTTAAGAGATGATGCGAAATGCTTAATACTATTGTGTTGCATTCGATACAATCCCGTATACAACTAAAATTTTCTTTTAGGTTCTACAAAGGTTGATTAAATCAAGGGGAAAATCTCAAGCTAAAAATCTTTCAGTTCAAATGGTTGCTGCTGAAAAACTAGCGCAGTGTCCCTCAGAGATGTTTGATGTGATACTTGACGAAAATCAACTGGAGGATGCATGTGAGCATATTGCTGAATACCTAGAGGTAAGTATTTTAAAATTCTTAAAAGCGTAGATATAAACATTTTATTTATCTTATCTTTTCCTTGTACATATTAAAAATGGGTTGTTTCATAATGGCATACAATGTTACGTAGACTATTTAAAGTGTAAACATAGTGGATTTAAACTGAACTGGGCTGAGGATATTGATGTATATAGAAACAAGGAAATATAAACGCAAAATATTTAATTATTCATCAATATTTATTTTGTCGCCTTCAAAGTAATTCCCACCAAATGTAATACACTTATGCCAACGATTTTGTCAGTCCTCGAAACACTTTTCATAAGCACTTTTTGGAGCGTATTTGGCTTTAAATTCGGTCACAACCGTATTATTTTTGAAAAAAGTTTAGCTATATCAAGTGGAGCAAGAACGAGTTTCATACCCAAAATATCCCTCAAAATCATTCGTACGGACTCGCAAGAGATATCGCGCTCTGTTGCTATCTCGCTAACACTTGCTTGACGATTTTCAAGCACATATCCTTCACTTTTTTATACCCTGAACAGGGTATATTAAGTTTGTCACGAAGTTTGTAACACCCAGAAGGAATCGTGGAAGACCCTATAAAGTGTCGAGCTGAGTCGATTTAGCCATGTCCGTCTGTCTGTCCGTCCGTCTGTCTGTCTGCATATATACGAACTAGTCCCTCATTTTTTAAGATATCGTTTTGAAATTTTGCAAACGTCATTTTCTTTTCATGAAGCTGCTCATTTGTCGGAACGGCCTATATCGGACCACTATAACATATAGCTGCCATATAGCTGGTATATATTATTTCCTAAAGCAACAATGTAATCTCCGAAGAAATTGATCAGATCGGTTAACTATAGCATATAGCTGCCATACAAACTGAACGATCGGTATCAAGTTCTGTATGGACAACTTTCACATTTGACAAGATATATTCACGAAATTTGGTATATATTATTTTCTAAAGCAACAATGTAATCTTCGAAGAAAATGTTCAGATCGGTTGACTATAGCATATAGCTGCCATACAAACTGAACGATCGGAATCAAGTTCTTGTATGGACAACTTTCACATTTGACAAGATATATTCACAAAATTTGGTATATATTATTTCCTAAAGCAACAATGTAATCTCCGAAGAAATTGATCAGATCGGTAGACTATAGCATATAGCTTCCGTACAAACTGAACACATAGTTACTAACAGAAATGCACCCGTGAAGGGTATTTAGCTTCGGTGCAACCGAAGTTAACGTTTTTTCTTGTTTTTTTTTTTTAATATTTTCAAACAATTTCCTTGTTCGATATTTTTATCCATTGTAAAAATCGCAACGCACTACTTGCTATAAACAAACAGGTTGACAAATCGCGCACATATTGGGCACAGTAATTATGGACAGTCCTAACCACTTATCAAAATACTTTTTTTTAAATATCATTTAAATACAATTTCAGGGTGTTTTTTTCACAATGTACTATTGCTGACCACATATTAATTTTAGTAATGCTTTACAAAATGTTGTAACAATGTATATCATTCTATAACGATAAATCTATTATATTTCTCTGCTATTTAGTAGAACTGAAGTACGGTACCATTATGATTCACATAAAATAAGAAAACCTGTCACCAACTAACCAAATATTTTTATTTAATATTGGGTACTAGTATAACATAAACATAGAACTTTACTTCTTGAATTTTTGTGTTGTGATTATTTAAAGCAAATAGCCTTTGTTTATTTTTTTAGAGACTAGGTTTATTCTGCCTAATGATCCCTAACAGAATGTGCTAAAAAAGGTATTTAAGAAAGTTCCTCATTATCATTAATTGAAAGATAAAGCATTCGTTAATTGCACACTACAATTGAAGTTTGTTTATCGACGATAATTCCTCTTGCAATTTTTTACATAGGAATGCACGATTATATTTAAAACATGTATATATAGTACATATAAAAACATGTTTTTTTAACCACAAAATCATGAAAAAAACTAAGAAAAAAATTTTACATTACGGAATAATATTTTTTCGGAAAAGGAAACACCCTACGAAATAACACAACCTGTACAGCTGCTGGCGTATGCCGATGATATTGATATCATCGGCCTCAACACCCGCGCCGTTAGTTCTGCTTTCTCCAGGCTGGACAAGGAAGCACAGAAAATGGGTCTGGCAGTGAACGAGGGCAAGACGAAATATCTCCTGTCATCAAACAAACAGTCGTCGCACTCGCGACTTGGCACTCACGTCACTGTTGACAGTCATAACTTTGAAGTCGTAGATAATTTGGTTTATCTTGGAACCAGCGTAAACACCACCAACAATGTCAGCCTAGAAATCCAACGCAGGATAACTCTTGCCAACAGGTGCTACTTCGGACTGAGTAGGCAATTGAGAAGCAAAGTCCTGTCTCGACAAACAAAAACCAAACTCTATAAGTCACTCATAATTCCCGTCCTGCTGTATGGTGCAGAGTCTTGGACGATGTCAACAACTGATGAATCGACGTTGCGAGTTTTCGAGAGAAAAGTTCTGCGAAAGATTTATGGTCCTTTGCGCGTTGGCCACGGCGAATATCGCATTCGATGGAACAAAAAGCTGTACGAGATATATGACGACATTGACATAGTTCAGCGAATTAAGAGACAGCGGCTACGCTGGCTAGGTCATGCAGAGGAAGAGGAAGACCTCCACTTCGTTGGAAGGACCAAGTGGAGAAGGACCTAGCTTCGCTTAGAATATCCAATTGGCGCCACGTAGCGAAAAGAAGAAAGGACTGGCGCGTTGTTGTTAACTCGGCTATAATCGCGTAAGCGGTTTCTACGCCAATTAAGAAGAAGAAGAAGTACATTATTGGAATGTGAAGAAAAAGTAATTTTGCTGGTTCGCAAATACTTTTGGCAAAACTTCATTTTAAAAAATTTTGCAAACGAATTTTACTTCCCCTCATAGAAAACTATATTAAAGTGTTCATTAAAAGAGATATACATATGTACGTACATATCAGACATAAACTTAACCGAAGATACTAAATTTATTGTATTGATTTGTTGTAGAAAACATAAATTTGAAGATAGCATCCGATGACATCAGGGATATGATATTAATAGCCCAATTCAGGGGTCGAATCGTTACATCCGTGAACGTATCACTCGTCATGTAAAAGCCTATATTTTGTATATCGTGATCGTAACGCTTCTATCGTAATCTGGCATGATGATATGATATCCGTATCCACAAATTACCAATCGTAATAGACAAATTTATGAAAATATGAGCAAATTTTTTTAAATTTAATGTTTTTTATAATTTTTAGTAATAAAGAACATAAATAAGAAACTAATGAATGGAATATCTCATTAAAAATTAAAAATTTATTTATATGAACAAAATTTTTGTATTTTAGTTGACATTAAAAATAAAATTATTTACAAGGTAAAGGACATATACATTTTTGAATTAAATTTATTAAAGAATACATTATTTGGTCTCTTATCGTTTGGTCGATTGCATTGAGGCGGTTCGCTACCCCGGTGTCCATTTCTTGTGTGTGATAAGAATCGCAATTTTGAGGGTCGTAACCTATTGTATATTTTATGCAGATTTTATGTAATGCCACACAAACGTTAGCAAATCTTCCACTTTTGTGGGGTGATACCTTCCTGTCTTGCCATATCCTAAAATTCCCCACCGTCTTTTTAAGATTCCAATGCTTTGTTCAACGATACATCTACAAAGAAAATTTTGTTAATTAGGATTCATAATTTTATTTTTTTATACCTGCGTAATTGCTACAATCTCTTAGCTATCTCCGCACTTCACTAGAGCTCATATAAAAAAAACAAAGTTGGATCCATTTTGATATTTAATTAGCTTTTGTTAGTTTATTGAAAATTTCGCAACAGTTTTGACAGTTCCAGATCTATTGTGACCTAAAAATACGATCCAAAGCAATGTGGAATTTAAAAACTATTGTTAATTGAAAATACATTACGATCCGTTTGCTATCATATGTCATAACGCCAGTCACCGCATACGATTGACGTATCACGTAATTTTCTTTCGTATGTTTGCCGATCCGTGCACGGATGTAACGATTCGATCCCAGTAAGCAGTCTCTAGTTACAATTTAAAAGATTAGAAGTAAGTTCTCAATTTGCGACAAGTTACTATTAACAATACAGTCTCTAGTTTTTAGTCACAAACTATTGTCTCAAATTTATCACAGGATAGCTACATAGCAGGTAACAAAACTAAAAACTTCTTGTTTGTAATTTTGAATAAACTGACATTCAATTTCGTAACTATTGTGATTCAAAGTTGGAAAGAGGCGAAATGAGCACCGAGGACAATACAGGCAGTATACACCCTAACGAAGCGAACACTGATCAAAACAACGAATTGCTGATTCTGGGGAGTATTTGAGAGTTCTCTAATCGAAATTAAACCGAATTTTTACGTCAGTGTGTGACACTAGAATCATGGCTCCATCATTTCACACTGAAGTCTAATCGACATGCATTTTATAAATCAGTCCTTAAGAGTAAAAAGCCGAAAAAGTCGGCTGGCACGGTAATGGCATCAGTCCTTTGGGATATCCATGGTATAATATTCATCGACTGATTACTGAGCAATTGCACTTTTTCCTTTGCCTGTCTATTCTACGAAAATTTGTGTTCTTCCGCATTAGCTCTGTGTTGTTATTTTTTTTTCTTTTTTTTTTTTTTGAAGTAATAAAATTTTCAAATGATTCTTATATGCAGTTTGAACGCATGCTTATGACTTGAAATATAATTTTGGTATTTATGAATTATATTGACTTTTAACATAAAGAGATAAAAATCATTCTATAGTAATTTAATATCTGTTATGTCTATGGCATGTCTATTTTTATACATACATACATCTCTAAATAACGAAAAGTGACAGCTTATTAGATCTCTTCGTTTTCAATTGAACGCTTATTGTGACTGTCGAACATTGAATTCTAAAATCGCCTTAAGTCATAAAAATTGCTTTTAATTCAAAATTTCAAATTTAGAGATTTGTAACAGTATCAAAGTACTGAATTCCGATTTAAGACCAAATACTAAACAAACTCCATCCATGTTTTGCGGTAACCCATTAATACGTAAATAAAGTTTGTTAGAATAACAAAAACTATTATATCTACAAGGTAGGTTCCAAAGTAAACAGGGCTTTTTGAATCTATCGCTGGCGGCGCCATCTATATATTATATTATCTATATATTTCATGACATTTCATTAATTGGAAGTGAAGATGTTGCGTTTTAAGTGTCAGTATGTTTGTGTTAACGGTGCGAAAATGAGCTTCGAATAAAGAGCCAACATTAAATTTTGTTTTAAAATTGGTAAAACTTTTACCGAAACGTTTCAATTGATGAAACAAGTTTATGGCGATGATTGGCTATACCGTAGCAGAGTGCACGAGTGGTTTAAACGTTTTCAAAGTGGTCGTGAGGACATAAATGACGACATATTGATCGCCAATAAAAATCCGTGATCACCGGAATTTCCATTGAAACTGTGCGTGAATTCATCAAAAATCAGCCGAAATCATCATTGAAATTCATGGAAATGGAATTGAACATCTCCAAAAGATCGATTTATCGCATTTTGACCCAACATTTGGGCTTACGGAAGGCGTGTGCACGGTTTGTTCCGCACAAATTGACTGACAACCAAAAATTGGTCAGAATTCAACATTCGAAGTACATCATTAAACCGATTGAAGCAGAAAGAGATTTTGAATAAAATAAATTGATTTAGCCGAAAAGCCCATTTGTTCTGTTTGTTTTGTAAGTCCTGTTTACTTTGGAACGCACTTTGTAGTTACTTGTTTTCCTTTAATAAATACCCACACAGGAAAAAGTCTAACGGTACGATATCACACGATCTTGGTGGCCAATCGACCGGCCAAAAACTTAAAATTATCTGCACACCGAAGTGTTCTCTCAATAAATCCATTGATTGATGTGATGTGTGGGAAGTAGTGATAAGCGAAGTAACGATTTTTTACTTTCAGTGAAAAGAGCGATTTCGATTTTTAAATCATAGTGATTTTTTATTGCTATTGCGATCTCTACTTTTCCTTATAACATAGATATGTTAAGTAGTTCTAACCTGCAATAAAGCCAAGATAAAAATATATTATCTGAAATAAAAGGAATTAATTTTAATGTAATCCTTTAATTTTCCATAAATTTAAAATTAATAATTTGTATATTCAGCAAAATTCAATCAACATGTATTTTTTATTTATTAATACTAATTAATATTAATATTTTATTAAATTAAATATCATGAAACTAAGTTTTCAAATTAAAAATATACTCTTTATTTCAAATCGCATATGTTCAAATCTAAAATGGAAAAAATTATTTGATTTTCAAAAATAAACAGTTTTTTCACTCTTTAGATTGAAAATAATATTAATATAAGTATATAGTTAAGTAAGAACAAGTAAAAAATTAGCTCAAATATACATTAAATATAAATTTTATAATCAAAACTGAAAAAACTCTTCACTATTAGCTTGAAAAAAAAAAAACCGCTCGCAGGGAACCGATTACGCTAAACATCCTAATTTTATCCGAGTTATGGGAGACAGATAAAGATATTTATATTTGTTGTGCTGCCACCATTTGAAGGGGTCCGCATTTTGAGCAATTATTTCCTCTTCCAAATAACGCTGAACCTCGATAACGGCTCTTGAATTACTAGTACCTCGCGGCTTGTTTGACACCATATTGGTGTCTATATAGCTCCTTGAAAACTCTGAGGTTTCTATTTGTGGTTCTTGGGGTTCATTTGCTTGGGCTTTTTGAATTACTCTACTTACATCTATGATTTTTAATTATGTCGGCTATTTTGGGGTCAGAAACAGCGAAATTTTTGAAACGACTATCCAAGAATGATGCCATGCCTAGAGTGTTGCTCTTTTCGGTATTCCCGAATCTGTCATTTATACCATATAGTAATTCAAAAGCCACTGCTTTTACTGGATCTACATAAGTATTGGCTTGTGGCCACTTAGTAAACACGCTTTTGGGACCATTTACAATAGAGATAACCATTGATCCAGTGCAATATTTTTGGCCGCTTATTTCTTTTGTAGTGTATTCAAAAGGTTTTAATACAGTAAGTAAATCCTTTAACAGCAACCATTCGTCAGGATTAATTCGGAATAATTCCTTATCTATGAGCGCGACAGTACTTTTAACAGCATCTTCCACTTTAATAAAACGTTCAAGCATATAAAATATAGAATTCCAGCGAGTATCAACACTGAATTAGTTTTAAAGGTTCGGTACCAGCATTGCGTTGAAAACTCATAAATTTTTAATTTTTAGAAGTGCTTCTTCTGAAATGTGCGACAATTTTTTTACTTTTTGTAAAACAGTATTAACGTCATTGCCACTTATACTTGCTTTAACAATTAAATTTAACGTATGCGCAAAACAGCCGAAGTGGCGTAGTTTGAGCTAATTTTTCAAGACACTGTTTATATTGTTGCGTTATTAGATACTGCAAATATTATTTTATCAAATACGCCGCACTCAGTTGAGATTTTTTGTATTTGCTCGGCTAAGTTTTTGGCAGTATGTGTCTCACGCATTGGACAGCTCTCCAGTAATATATTATTAAATTCAAAATGTCAATGCTAAAAGGTTGTAGTCCTTAATGAAGAGCATTAGCAACGCATCATCAATTTCTTTTTTTGCCTTTGCAGAAATCTTCACATTACATTTCCCGGCAGTTATTCTAGATTGGTGCAGAACAGGCTCGACTCTGAAATCATATTTAAATCTCTTAACCGAAGTAAAAGTATTATGTTTTACCGTATTGTACATTTGTTTTCGTAACTTCATGCTATTCATCTGAATCTACCGTTGATATAATAGCTACTTTTTCCACGGTCGCTGCTCCAGGATCGTATTCGACGTTTTATAAGATATATCATTTTTGCAAATTTTGCATTTTGCATGAGTTTCAGTTATTGCTTCAAAAAATTGCTCCATTTCACTTCGTTTTTTATTTATTTGAAAAGCTATTTTCACAATATTTATTAAATTTAAAAGTATTCAAAATATTTATTTTAAGCAATCGTTCAACGGAATTAAATAAAACACAATACTCATATATTCATAGTGAAAAAGTATTCAAAATCACAATTTCTGCCTCTAATCACCACACGCAATTTTTGTTTATCAGCTGGTGCCAATTGTAAATTATATTCACAGTGAAAGAGTGGCATGTATAAAAATCACCAATCACAGTCATAAAATCACCGGTGGTGAATTATCGCCCATCACTAGTGGGAAGTAGCGCCGCTTGTTGAAAGCAAATGTCGCCGAGATCACGAGCTTTAATTTCTGATATCAAAATGTCGTTTATCACAGCGCAATAACGGTCGCCAGTAACGTTCTCACCTGCTTCATTTTTGAAGAAATATGGAGCCATGATTCCACCGGCTCACAAACCACACCAAACCGTTGTTTTTGTGGATGAAATGGCAGCTCTTGAATCTCTTTACGTTGCTTTTCGTCCCATATGTGGCAATTTTGTTTGTTTACATATCCATTAAGCCAAAAATGGGCCTAATCGCTGAACAGTATTTGGCTCGAAAACATCGGGTCTTCTTGGAACTTTAGAAGTGACCATAGAGCGAAGCGATGTCGCTAAGGAAGGTCGAGCTGCTTCAGTTCTTGTACAAGCTGTATTTTGTAGGGTTTGAATTAACGTAAAATGTGCCAAGTCGTTCTAAAAGTTAGTCCGAGTTGTTGCGACGAATCGACTCTCCACTAATAACGAATGATGGGTCTGAAGATGGTTGATGGTCCGGATGATTGCGAATAGTACGCTCAGTAGGTCAATGGTGATGATAAGTTGAGAAAAGCACGCGAAATACATTACCTATAGAACGTGAATTTTCATAATAAAGTTGAACTATTTGTAAACGTTGTTCAGGCCTTGAATTGCCTAACAATACTGAAAAAAGCAACATGACAGCTTGACCCGATTCACGCACAATCTGCCAAGAAAACGCTATTGAAAAAAGCACCTCTACTAAGATCACCTGTTATTATATTGTTATTATAACAAGTTACACGAGTATAAAAAATTAGTTGTTACTTGGCTGTCGAATGTTTAAATTTTAGTCATCTGACGAGCGGCACATGAAATTTTATAATGTTTAATTATTATAATGTTATGAAAAAACTGATAAAAAAATCATGGCAAATAATGTATTGTCAGTGGCTAAATGAGCTTCAGTCCCCTGCCCCACCTGACACATAACCAACACCGAACACCTAACCACAACAATAATCCAGAACACTCTACACTCACCGCATCAAAATATACGTCACTAGCACTCTTCATTCACCACACTCATCTCTACACCACCTACAATCCACATCACACATAACTACTTTGCCACTGCATTTTTCACCTCAACCAAAAGGGAACAAAAGGGGCGGAGAAACAAGTTCACCGACACTTCTTTTTGCGATCCGCTAACCATCAGCCGTGCGAGTAATCCCGAGCGACAACATATTGTGCGAACATTCATTTTTTTCGAGTGAAATCTATAAATTGTACACAAAGTTAAAGCACAATAAAATTTTTGTAAGTTTCTGGCGGAATTGTGTGTTACCTCTTTTTTATATAAGGTTCCGAACGGTGAGTGCGAAGAAATTAACTGATAAAAACATGGTCCTTCGAGCCTACAGAAAGGCACTATAGAAAAAAAAAAAAAAACCAAATTAAAAATTTAAAGGCATAAAAGTGCAGTGACATTAAACATACAAAAAACGAAAGAAAAACAATACAACTAACTTTAGGTGAAGTGAAAAGTTATGACCACTGCTGTGCAAAAAAGGATATAACAAGAAATATATACATACAGAAACAAAATTAACTTTTAAAACAATATACATATATGTAAAAATAAAAAAAAAGAGAAAAATAATTTTTTTAAACAAATTATTTAAAAAGTAACCAAAATCAAACGAGCGCGCCGCGTTATAAAAACCTAATACATAATTCGGGCGCGATCGGCCAAAAAACATTAATAACAACACACACCAGGAAAACCGGAACACACAGGCGCGGGACAACAGGACGGAAAAACCGGCACACAGGCGCGGGACAACAGGACGGGAGAACCGGAGCATTAGGCATAGCGCTATTTCAAAATCTTACTTTCCCCCCAAAACCCCTTGAGGCGTGATAAAGTAAGTGTATCGTTTTCATTTATATTTATTATATGTATGTACATATGTATGATAACCAACGGATTTATATTTAAGATAATCCGTTTGAACGGCACAAACCGCTCAAATTTTAATTATATATATCATCTATATATATAAAACAGTAACAAAAAAATCTTTTATTTGCCTATTTGCTTACCCCTGTGTTACGAACACACGTAAGAAGCTAATCAAACAACAATTTAATTTCAAGTATCCACTTGCAAGATTTTCCGCAATACTCCTTCTGTTCTTCAAAACAGCAAGCAGTATATCAAAAATAAATAAGCAAAAGGCACAATAAAAAGACAAGAAGAGAAAGAAAAGAAATAATCAATTCGAACATACATACATACATATCAACTAAAAACGACTCCGTATTATATTATACGAAGTTAAAAATTTTAATATCGTAACATATTGGCAAAAAGAGGTGAACACTTACGCATGGTGAACTCTCTTTTTATTCGTCTCGCGCAATAACAAAAGACCGCAAAAACAATACCATCATTATATACAAGTAAATATACTTAAATATAATTGAATCTATATGCAGAAAAGGGGAGTATTAAATATAAAATTATCAAATTTGAATATTTGTAATAATTATCCAACATTTATCGATATTTATTAATACATAAACGGGCCGGTACAACAACAAATATATACATATACTAACATTGGCAAATATTTCCTTTTGTCTTCGCTGCATACTTTTTATTATATTATAGCGCATACATACAGGCCAGGCACATATACAAAGGGTATTGACGCCTGTAACTACGAAAGTGCATACGAGGGCATTCGGATAAGTCCGCAAACAAAAATAAAAAAACATATATATATATATATATGTATGTATATATGTACATACACCCGCGGCCAAGCGTAACTAACCATTAAGAAATTTCTAGCGAACACGTGTTCTATCACTCATTGTAACGGTACTTGTTGCGGTAATGGAATTTTTCCGTTAAGTTTTAACGAAGTGATCTCTGACTTACCCAAATATAAAATATTAAAAAAAAAATAAGTTCTGTCAAAAAAGTAAAAGTAAACCAGAACTAAAAAAAATGTTAGAAAGTGTTTGGGAGGAGGAAATTTCAAGCAGTGTTTTGGAGAAACTTGTTGGGTCAATGCCTGCTCGTATCGAAGCTGTAATATCCGCTAGAGGTGCTAGCCATATTAGATTTCCCGTTATTCTTTTTGAATATGTTGTAATTCCATTTTCAATTGAAACAAAAAATGTTGTTAAGTTATTAGAAGAATTAGTAAAAATGAAATCAAAGACTTGTGTGCAAATAAAAAAAAGTTGTCTCAATTTAATTTTACAAATGGGCCAGATTAAAATCAACAGTTAACCAAATATATTCGAGCCATCTATATATTCCCCGTATTCTATTAAATCCATGAAAAAGTTACCCAAAGAACGAAAAAATTGAAAATAATCAAAAAATATCAAGTGGTAAGTTACGCTTGGCCGCGGGTGTATATACATACATATATACACATATACAATATACTATATAAAAAATATATAACGAGGTCATACGAATAAGTCCGCAACCAAAACAAAAAAAAAAGGGGACATATATATTATATATACAGATATATATTATACTATATCAATTATATTGTACGAGGGCATTCGAATAAGTCCGCAAAACAAAAAAAAAACAAGAAAAAACGTTACCTTCGGTTGCACCGAAGCTAAATACCCTTCACAGGTGCATTTCTGTTAGTAACTATGTGTTCAGTTTGTATGGAAGCTATATGCTATAGTAATCCGTTCTAAACAAGTTTTTTAGAGATTACATTGTTGCCTTAAAAAATAACACATATCAAATTTCGTGAATATATCTTGTCAAATGTGAAAGTTGTCCATACAAGAACTTGATTCCGATCGTTCAGTTTGTATGGCAGCTATATGCTATAGTTAACCGATCTAAACAATTTCTTCGGAGATTACATTGTTGCCTTAGAAAATAACATACATATATCAAATTTCGTGAATATGTCTTGTCAAATGTGAAAGTTGTCCATACAAGAACTTGATTCCGATCGTTCAGTTTGTATGGCAGCTATATGCTATAGTTAACCGAACTGAACAATTTCTTCGGAAATTACATTGTTACCTTAGAAAATAACATATATCAAATTTCGTGAATATATCTTGTCAAATGCGAAAGTTGTCCATAGAAGAACCTGATTCCGATCGTTCAGTTTATATGGCAGCTATATGCTATAGTTAACCGAACTGAACAATTTCTTCGGAGATTACATTATTGCCTTAGAAAATAACATATACCAAATTTCGTGAATATATCTTGTCAAATGTGAAAGTGGTCCATACAAGCATTTGATTCCGATCGTTCAGTTTGTATGGCAGCTATATGCTATAGTTAACCGATCTGAACAATTTCTTCGGAGATTACATTGTTGCCTTAAAAAATAACATAAGCCAAATTTCGTGAATATATCTTGTCAAATGTGAAAGTTTTCCATACAAGCATTTGATTCCGATCGTTCAGTTTGTATGGCAGCTATATGTTATAGTGGTCCGATATCGGCGGTTCCGACAAATGAGCAGCTTCTTGAGGAGAAAATGACGTTTGCAAAATTTCAAAACGATATCTTAAAAACTGAGAGACTAGTTCGTATATATACAGACAGACGGACAGACAGACAGACGGACATGGCTAAATCGACTCAGCTCGACATACTGATCATTTATATATATAC
This sequence comes from Bactrocera neohumeralis, assembly GCF_024586455.1. Lineage (NCBI taxonomy): Eukaryota > Metazoa > Arthropoda > Insecta > Diptera > Tephritidae > Bactrocera > Bactrocera neohumeralis. The sequence goes on along the minus strand of NW_026089623.1, from coordinate 9,405,701 downwards.
TTTATAGGGTCTCCGACGATTCCTTCTGGGTGTTACAAACTTCGTGACAAACTTTATATACCCTGTTCAGGGTATAAAAAGTATATATACATATATACATACATATAAATATATACACACATATAAAATATACAATATATTAAATTAATATATATTAAATTAATATATAATATATAATTTAATATTTCTTAAATACTGCGTAACACGACATACGCATATTTGAATAAAACAATCGTTAATTCGGAAATAAAAACTCTTATTTACGTAAACGAGTTTTCGGGTTTTCATATTCATCTGAATTTATACTAAAAAATTCACTCTTATTAATCTATTGATTGTTACTAAATGAGCACAGACTCTAAAGATTCTAAATCTACTCAATTTTTAAAAATTCCGAAAATGATTTCTGATGACAAAAGTCCAAGTACACCTGCAGAAGCTACACGCTCGAAACAAGGTGCTACAAAGCAAAAAAGGGGGAAAGATATTTCTTACGCTAAATTCATTTCTGAGAGTGACAGCCTAATAAGATACTGCACTCGATTTTCATCTTCACCGATTAAAGATAACTTTGAATCGGTGCTAGAAATCAAAAATCAAAATATTGACAATTTCTGGACACGTCTCCAATCTGCATATGACGCGATAGTAGAAACTGACGACTCAGATCTACCCGAAAATTTTAAATCCTCGGCTTACGCCAAATATGAAAATTGCCTTGACCAATATGAAGAGACAAAAGCCATGATCTCCGATCAATTGAAATTAATTAAAGCAATTGCACCTATTCCACAACCGAGAATAGAGCTGCCACAAATTCAAAGCCAAGAGGCGAGTTCAGGCATTCACCTTAAAGTGCCAGCATGCGATACAGAAACATTTCACGGAGGTTATGAACAATGGCCGTCCTTCCGGGACATGTTTACGGCCGTGTACATAAACCATCGTAAATTATCACAAGCGCAAAAATTGTATCACCTCAGATACAAAACCAAAGGTCAAGCAGGCGTAATAGTCAAACAGTTCGCATTAAATGACTACAATTTCAATTTGACTTGGGAAGCTCTAAAAGAACGATACGAGAATGAAAGAATATTGGTCGACCAACAAGCCACCATATTAATGAACTTACCAAAAATTCAGAAAGAAACAAGTGAAGAGTTCATAAAACTTCAATCCACTGTTTCAAATTGTTTGTCGGTTCTATCGACACAGAATATTCCCACAGACAATTGGGACCCATACTGGTAAACATATGCTCCGCGGCATTACCGGAAAAATCTTTGCTTCTGTGGGAGCAATCGCTCTCATCACGAAGAAAATGCCCAACGTGGCAACAGATGAAAGATTTTTTAACTACCCAATACGAAATTGCGGAAAGGGTAGATAAAAAGACGGTCAGAACCAAAAACGTTCAACACGACCTAAATCGCAGTTTCATTAGACCCCAAGCTAGTAACAACAACAGTTTAAACAAAAGCTTTTTTAAAAATCAATCGTTCACATCTGAACAAAATAAATTATTTATTTATTTATTTTCTTTATAATAATTCATATAACAAAAAGAGTTTTAATATATAAATACATAAACGCAGCACTGGCTACGAGGCCTTCAGCCGTCTTGTAATTATAACTAGGTGAAAAATTCTAATTGCTAAGGGTTAGTAAAGATGTAATTTGCTTAAATATATTTTAACAAATCGTTGGTTTTTAAGAATCTATATACAATCATCACGTTTTTTTCTGAAGGTTCGCTTAGTAGTTTTATGAGATCAATGTTGCCAGAGTTGTGGGCTGTTGGGTGAAGCATCGGACAGAGTGTGAGTAAGTGTTTGATAGTAGCGGTGTCCTCGCAAAGGGGGCAAATGGATGGGCTTTTACCCGATAGTAAGTGGGCGTGTGTTATGATAGTGTGTCCAATCCTTAATCGAGTATATGTCTTCATTGCGCTAGTTGGAACTGCTGACAAGTAGATTATACGATTTCTGGCTGGGTTTATGACCGCGTAGTGATGTTTAAATGTTTTCCATTCGCTTGCGTTTTTTTGATGCCTTTTGTGCTTAATAAGGTTAAGAATGTCTTGCTTGGATGAGACGTAGTATGTTAAGGCAGGAGTCCTGGCTACATTTTTCGCAGCGAGGTCTGCAAAGTGGTTGCCTGTAATACCAGCATGGCCAGGGATCCACATTACTTGGATTTTCTGAGGGGCACCAATGACCGCGTCTCTGATAACTTCTATTATGGGATTGCGATTGGAAGGAGACGTTATTGCAGACATACAGACACGATTTCCAGCCATTATTTGTGTAATTAGATTCCAGTTCAGCAAAGGTTTGTTGAAAGACTTCGTTTGGTGTGTTTTGCTTGGACAAAAACATAAGCTTATTCTGTAGTATTTTATCATTGATCAGACAGGGAGGATGTCGAGTGGTGAATTTGCGTGTTGCGTTACGTAAAATATTATTTTCTGCAGCGAAACTTAAGCATCTCGAAATAGCCGATTGTATTCTTGGAATTTTTCTTTTTTTCGTGGCATGCGTGATAGTTGTATTAAGTAATGGGTTGGTGTTCTCAGCCGTTTTCGCAAGAATTTGAAGCGAAGAATCTATAATTTTATTTTGAATAGTTGGTAAACCAGATTCAGCCATTATCGTTTTTATTGGCGAGGTTGGAAAGGCCCGGAGACTTCGCCGTATTGCGCAATGGTAAGGTGCATTTAAAAGGTTGATACTGCTTTTGGAGCAATTGCCATAGAAGTTAGCAAAGCTCTGACAACATTGACTAGTGTGTTCGGATGAATAAATGAATGCTTAGACGAGAGATATTTAACAATATTTAATCGTGACATTAACGAGTTTCTGACATATTTACAGTGAGCATTAAAATTATAATTAGAGTCAAAAATTAATCCTAGTATTTTCAGCTGTGTTTTACATTCGATGTTAGTTTGGTTGTGGGTTAGTGAAATACCGTTGCAATTTTGCTTCCTACATACATGAAGGATACGTGTTTTGTCTAAGGAAAGTGAAGCACCAGACTCCAGTGACCAAGTCTCAATTCTGGCGAGTATATTAGTAAATAAGGATTGAGCAAAATTAACGTCAGAGACTTTTGTGTAGATTAGGACATCGTCAGCATAGATCTGGTGCTCAACTCCTTTGTAATTTTTTATCATCCTACTAATATCATCGAAAGCAATGATAAAAAGGAGGGCTGAAAGAGGTGAGCCTTGCGGCGTACCATTAGAAAACGGGAGTGTTGAAGAAAGAAAACCATTTACGTTGACTTTGAGTTTTCTGTTTGTGAGAAAGTTAGTAATAAAACGTATCATATTCTGGCCTATTTTCCATTTTCTTAGTTGTCGAATAATAATATGGGCTCCAATTTTGTCGAAAGCTCTGTGAAAGTCCAGAGATAGTACGGACACGTGGTTTTTGCTGGACAAAGCGTTAGTAATGAAGTAGTCTAGTTGGATTAAAGCATCTAACGTGCCTTGACCTTTTTTGTAGGCGACTTGATTCGGTGGTATGAACTTGTTTCGCTGAGCATACCACATCAAGCGGTTAGCCACGATTTTTTCCAAAATTTTGCCCATACATGGAAGGGGGGAAATCGGCCTATAGTTAGCAAGTTCATCGGAGGATTTGTGTGGCTTAAGTATTGGTATGACACAGGACGTTTTCCAAAATTGTGGGTAGACACCAGTATTGAAAATTTTGTTATAAAGCTTTACCAATCGGAGCTTGAGGCTTTTTGGCATATGTCTGATAATTGGATAAGAAATTTTATCTTGCCCCGGGGACTTACCCTTAACGGTAGATGCAACGAACTCGAATTCAGACAGTGAAATGCTGGTTTCTATTTGTTTAGCAGAAAAAGAAAGAGGGCAGACAGAGTAGGAAGTGTCGGACAGTGTGGTGGTTTTAGAGGTTCGAAACTGTGTGCTGAATGAAATATCTGAGCTTGTTTCAGAATAGTGGTTTGCAAATAACTCGGAAATATCGGATGGATTGGTTACCAAACTTGTTGGCCCCTTTACGCATTGAATGGTTAGATTTCTAGGCACTCCAGAAAGTTTTTTTAAAGCGTTCCATATTAACTTAGGACTAGACGAAGGATTTATTTTGCTTGTGAAATCCTGAAAACATTTACGCTTGGCCTGTTTCGCGGAACGACGGGAAAGAGCATTGGCTTTCCTGAAAGATATTAAGTTGACTAGTGATCGAGCGCGTTTGTATTCATACCAAGCTGTCTGTTTTTTTGCCCGCAATTCAGCGATTTCTTTATTCTACCAAGGAACACCCTTTGAACTTGCTGTTGGCTTTGTATGAGGAATGCTAACATTCGCTGCTGAACGGATAATTTTTGTTAACCTCGCACTTTCTTGGTTAGGGTTGTCAGATATTGGGGTATTATTGCCATTTATCTCGCAATGTGTCTGAAACTTCTCCCAATCAGCGTAATCAGTTTTGAATACCTGATTTATTTTGTGGTTTTTAGTTGTTGAACCTAGGTGCAATTTTAGTACAATGGGGAAGTGATCGCTTCCATGCAGGTGATCGAGTATACTCCATTCGCACTCTGTGGCAAGTGTGTCGGTGCACATTGTAAGATCTACATGGGAAAAAGTGGAGTGAGTGGAAAAATGTGTCGCGGATCCGTTATTCAAACATATTAAGTTAGAGGAAAGTAAAGCGTCTTCAATGCATTTGCCCCTCTTGTTGGCTATTGGAGAGCCCCATAGTGGACTCCATGCATTAAAATCACCAGCGAAAATTAAAGGAGTAGAAGCTTGGTTGATTAATTGCAGGATGTCTGTACTGGTAAAATGTTCATCTGGTGCAATATAGGTGCAGATAATGGTGATTTTTTTAACTAAGATAATTTCGATCGACATAGCCAGCAAGCTGGATTGAATGGCATTAATTTTGTGTGGAATATCTCTTCTTATGAGAATCGCAATACCTCTTTTACCTGTGCTAATATGTGGAAGATTGTTAAACATGCCAATGTACTGCTTAGGAGTAAAAGCAGACAAGTTGAAAGAGATGTGAGTTTCATTTAAGAGAATAATAGCTGGGGAATGATCTTGTATATACATATGTAGGAAAAAAAGAAAAAGGGAAACAGAAGAGAGCTCGAATATCAACTCGTATGAGCAGTCAGTTGAAGCTGAGTGTCACCAATTGAGTACTAGTTCAAAAGAGAATAAAAGCTAAGCGTATTTATTCAGAGTCAATTTCTATTTGTTCAGTATGTTGAGTAGAGTATTTATTATCGTTGGAATTGCTTGTTGTTGGAAAGAGATTTTCGTGATTAGGTGGGTTAGACTGCACGGTAGTGTTGGTAGTAGTGTTGTTGAAGTCAGTATATTTATTAAGCGAGTTTAAGGAGTTGTTTAAGTTAGAAATGAGAGAGGCTGTTGTTGGACTGAAAAGTTTGGGATTTAAGAAAGAGGCTTGTTGGGTACAGTTGTCGCTGATATTTTTAGCTGAATGTGAGACGTTGTTGTAGTCTGAACTGATCGATGCAGGCTTGTTGATGGAAATATGTTTGTTGTTGGCGTTTGATGAGTGATTTTTTCTAGTTAAAGAGTTTGTTGATGAGTTGGGAGCAGAGGTGACCTCTGCGTTTTGTTTTGATGTACTAGGCAAGTCATTGTCGGCAATTCTATGATTATTTTTAGATTTTGTGAAATTTTGTTGATGGCTGAAATTTTTGTTGGTGTGTTGGATACAGAGGATACCTCTTTTGTAGGTTGAAGCACATGTGAAAAGCTAGCAGTGAGGGAAGGGAGGGAAGTATTTTCTCTATACTTTTTAAGGGCTTCGTGCATACTGCACTTTTCTAGTGTCTTTATTTTTAAAATTTCTTTGGTTTGCATATACTTTGGACACTTATAGTCCGAAGAACGATGCTCGCCAGAACAATTCGCACACATGACTCGGATGCAGTCATTATCGTGTGGAGAAGGGAAATTGCAAGTTTCGCATGTTGGGGAACCCTTACAATGTTTTTGCGTATGACCCAATTTTTGGCATGACCTGCAGCGCATTGGATTAGGCACGTATGGTCGCACAGAGGTCATCCTCCATGCGATGTTTATTTTGTTTGGAAGGGAATAACTGTTGAATGATATTAGCATAACACCAGTAGGCTTTATAACACCTTCAACTTTGCGAGTGAACTTATAAACCGCGGAGACTTCGTAAGAACTGAGTCGTTCTATTATTTCGCTTTCAGGCACATCGTTTAAAAACGGTGCATAAATGGTGCCTTTGTTACAATTAAGATGTTGATGATAGCTAGCGCTAACAGCGCCAATGTTGAAAAGACATTTCGTTTTTATAAACTTTTCTGCTACTTGCTTATTTTTCACTAGCAGTAATAGGCTGCAGTCGCGTAATTCACTAATTTTGTTTATATCTTTGCTCACGGTGAGTAAGGCATTGTAAACACGAAAACAAGAAACCTTCGAAAGGGGTGTAGAATTCTCGTCGGATTTAATCACAATATACTTTGGATCATCACTTTTTATTGGCGGTAAGTCAGGAAAAGCATCTTGCAGTTTTTGATACGATTTTTTACGTTTTGGTTGGGGACCTTGGGCCAGCGCAGCAAACCTGTTGTCCCCGAACTGGAAGCCCGCCGGGGGCATAGTGGAAAAGTTATAACACACTGATATAAGTACTGGATTATGTTTCTCACTTAAAATAAGTATTAATCGCGTTACTTAAATAAGCAGACCGCAGTGCAAAAAAAAAGAACACCAAAAGAGAGCTATAGGAATAGCTATAAACTCAGAGAAAGACGCTAACTCAACTGCTCAGTACGAGGTTTAGTCGGTGACTGTGCAAAATAAATTAACGTCGTGCGAACTGTGTAAAGGAGGGCACAAGCTAAAATCTTGTCAGAGCAAAAAGACTCTGTGCAAACTGCTTGTCCCACTCACATAATCTCAATAATTGCGAAAGCAAATTCAATTGCGTATATTGCCACAAGAGGCATCATTCAATGTTGCATTTCAATAACTTTCCCAACACACCTCAAAGTAGCGCTTTCTGAAAAAAGCCACGGGTTTAATTGCAACCGCAACTCCCGAAACACAAAATCCCGAATTTTGCCAAGAGACACCATGTTGCTCCAAGGCATTAAAAACTCAAACGCTACACAGCGAGATTCAAAGTATGGTACTACTACCAACAGCAGTCGTCTCCATCGAGCACCGAGGAGAACTGTTTAAACTCAGGGCCTTAATAGACCAAGGATCACAAAGATCATTTATTGCGTCTAGGGCACAAAATAGGCTACAACTGCCTACAAAATTAGCCAATTTTGAAATTACGGGAATGGGCGGAAGAGTAGTTCAAAACTCCAATAAAATCTGCGCCATTACCCTAATTTCGCATAATAAGCGCATTCAAGCAGATGCAATAGTCTTACCGCAACTCACGAACATGCTTTCAAGCTATCATATAAATAGCAAGCATTGACAAAAGGTTACACAACTAAAGCTAGCAGATCCCAACTGCAACACCCCCGCTCAAATAGACCTTCTATTAGGCAGCGACCTTATATCTCAAATTATAATAGAAGGTGTTGAAAAAATTTCGAAAACACTTCTGGCGCAAAATACCATTTTCGGTTGGGTCCTAAGTGGACTAGTTGCGGAACCAGTCACAACAATGACAACTCAAGTTGAGGAAATCTCAAACGAGTACCTTAATTCACAATTGAGAAAATTTTGGGAGTTAGAAGAACTCCCCCCCATTTCAAGTACAACACCAGAAGATCAGTATTGTGAAGACTTTTACAAAGCCACAACTACTAGATCAGATAATGGTCGGTATGTCGTACGACTACCTCGAAAACAACAATTTCCAGACACACTCGCCTTAGGTCACTCTCGAACCTCTGCAATACAGCAGTTTCTAAGTATGGAAAAAGATTATGATGGTGTCTTAGAAGAATACCTCCATTTAGACCACATGGAGGAAGTAAGCCCATGCGAAAAAATCATTAAAGGCAAATATTACTCATTCTACTTGCCACATCATGCAGTAGTAAAGCTTGACAAAAAAACCACAAAGGTTGGAGTTGTCTTTAATGCCTCGAGATCCACTAGCTCGGGGAATTCCCTAAATGATATTCTATTTACGGGACCCACACTCCAACCCGATTTAATGGTCCTCATATTAAATTGGCGTATATACAAATACGTATTCAATGGGGATGTCGAAAACATGTATCGACAAATACTGGTACATAAAGAGGATCAAGATTTTCAGCGGATTATTTTCCGAAAATCTGCCAATAGTCCACTACGCGACTTTAAATTGAAAACAGTTACCTTTGGCGTAAACTGTGCCCCATATCTAGCCATCCGTACACTCCACGAACTGGCAGAAGACACAAAGTCAGAATTTCCCCTGGCAACAAAAATCTTAAAAACACAAACGTATGTAGACGATATCTTGTCTGGGAGCCACAGCCTCCCACAAGCATACGAGTCCTTATCACAAGTGATAAAGGCCCTCAACACCGCAGGGTTTCCCCTAAAAAAGATCACAGCTAATCACCCAAATATCTTGAAAAATATACCAAACGACAATTTGTTGGATACTAATTTCCTTATATTCGAAAAGGAAAGTACAACAAAAACACTGGGCATCCAATGGAATGCGATATCGGACCAGTTTTCATACACGACTGAGTCCGTATCCGCATTATCCGCCATTACAAAACGCCAAATTCTCTCCTCTGTGGCAAAACTTTTCGACCCCGCAGGATGGCTTTCGCCAATTATGATACAAGCGAAAATCCTGATTCAAGAATTATGGCTAGACGGAACTGACTGGGACGAACAAGTGAAACCTCTTCGCTTAGAAAGATGGTCCCAGTTCGCTAATAATCTGACCGACATTTCGCAGATACAAATTCCACGGTGGGTAAACTATTCTCCCGAATACAAAGTGGAACTACACGGCTTATGCGACGCCTCTGAAAAGGCATATTGTGCCACTATATATGTGCGCACACAAAGCGATATTGCAACTACAAGCCACCTACTAGTGGCAAAAGCAAAAGTTGCGCCTCTAAAAACCGTAAGTCTACCACGACTTGAACTCTGTGGCGCTCTGCTACTAGCAAAGCTAGTTTCCATGGTGCAGATCCACTTAAACATGGCAAAATACAAATTATATCTATGGTCTGATTCCGAAATAGTTCTAGCCTGGTTAGAAAAGCCACCACACGCGTGGAAAACTTATATTTCTAATCGAACGGCGCAAATACTTGACCTAGTAGGATCAGCCACTTGGCGACACGTTGCCAGTGCTGACAATCCTGCTGATCTAGGTACAAGAGGGTCCAAACCCCTGCATCTCGCCACCACCAACCTATGGTGGAATGGCCCCCGTGGTTGACAGAATCTCCCGATTCCTGGCCACAATCGCCAATGCGCAACATAATTGCCCCCGAAAGTCGACAAATCGACACCTACCACACAATATTGGATGGTAATGACATCCTTGAACGATTTTCATCGTTCCCCCGAGCACTCTGAGTAGTCGCCTATATTCTCAAATTCGCAGAGCGACTCAAACTTAAGGTAAAGGGAGCAACTTGCCCCCAATGCGATACATTGACGCACCAAGACTTACAAAAATCAAAGGTCGCTCTTATCGCATCAACCCAAACGCGCTATTTCAGCCGCGAACTGGGGTTACTAAGAGAATCGAAGCCAATTGAGAAAAGGAGCGCACTCTTAGTACTAAACGCATTTATAGACACGAAAGGTCTGCTTCGTGCAAACGGCTGGCTTGCTAATTCCAGCCTTACGTATAACGAACGTCACCCCATAATCATACCTGAGAAGTCTCCATTTGCCACATTATTCCTGAAATACATCCACATATTAATGCTACACGCCGAACATCGCCTCATGCAACATATGGTACGACAAGAGTATTACATCCCACGTCTGAAGCCCCAAATCAAAAAATGCATTTTTATGTGCAAGATCTGCACTATGCATAAGCAAAAAATGCGAACGCAGATTATGGCAGCACTTCCACCTGAACGCTGCAATTTCGCTCTGCCTTTCACCACCACAGGTGTCGATTTTGCTGGGCCTTTTCAAATAAAGGCGTCCATGCTAAGATCTCCCACTCTCATGAAAGGCTATGTGGCTGTCTTTGTATCTATGTTTCACGACAAAGGCAGTCCACCTTGAGCTATGCACTAATCTGACGACAGAGGGTTTCCTCGCGGCATTTGCTCGCTTCGTCGCTCGACGTGGCTTCCCATCCAAAATCATGAGCGATAATGGCAAAACATTCATTGGAGCTCAACGAGCCACAGAGAAACAGTTCGTGGATTTCTTTAAACAAGTATCACCTGACATCGTACAAAAGTACGCCCCCCAAGGTATCAATTGGCAATTTATATCCCCAAGCGCTCCTCATATGGGTGGTTTGTGGGAATCAGCTGTAAAGAGCTTCAAATCTCACTTCAAGAAGATAGCTGGCAGCTACAAATTTAATTATGAAGAATTCACTACATTATTAACTAAAGTCGAAGCCGTTCTCAACTCACGGCCCCTTACGGTTCTCTCGCAAGATCCCTCCGATTTAACAGCCCTAACTCCAGGGCATTTTCTAAAAGGAGCACCCATTCTGGCCACACCTGAGCCAGGCGTGGAGTCGCTATCCTTACTAAATAGATGGGAAAGAATTAAAATTCTCCATCATAATTTCAGTCGCCGATGGAAAGAAGACTATATCAAGGACCTCCACAAGAGGTACCGATGGAAAACTACAGAAAATGCGCCAAAGATTGGAGATTGTGTCCTGATACAGGACGAATGTCTCCCCCCTACCGAATGGCGGCTTGGCCGCATAGAGAAGCTTTACCAAGGCTCCGACGGTCATATTCGCGTAGTCGATCTCCGTACGCAATTCGGAAAATTAACAAGACCGCTCGTTAAGCTATGCTTTTTACCGACCCCCGATCGAAGCGTAAACGATAAAACCATCCAATAAACCCAGTAAAATAAATATTATAAAATAACAAACAAAACTAACTAATGATCGATCAACTTGACGATCCACTTATGCCACAACGTGGCAGCCATACCCATATCCAATCTATGCAACAAATTTACAATTAAAATAACACTCTTCCATACAGATGAACATGGATGCAGACATGCCACTCGCTCCGATGCCAACCATTCGCTCGACTGTCCACGTGCCACGCCAAGTGGCAGCTCCAGTTGCGGCGGCCCCAGTTGCGGCTGGCCCAGTCGCAGCTCCCCGAACCACCACATCAACGGCTCCTCGTAGTGGAACGCGAGCACTGCCATCAACGCCCATATCAGCAGCAGAGCCGCAACGCATCCGGTGCCCAATATGTCATCGACCGCACCGGTTGATGCACTGCGCCATTTTTAAAGGTTTGCCACCACAACAAAGGCTGCGCGTCGTCCAGGCACACGGCCACTGCCTCAATTGTCTGCCACCTACCCACACTACCCAGGAGTGTACCTCGGGAAACGTGTGCCAGATATGTATGTGGCCTCACCACACCATGCTGCACCGAACCACCAGACCCGACATCGGTCAACAATCTGGTAGCCACCACCGTGGTGCAGTACGAAAACCGCCAATAAGCCGGAATGAACGATCGCGTCGACAGCCAACCACATCATCCACCCGGCGGCAACAGAATGGGACGTCGACCCGACGCCAGCAACAAACGCCCCGTCCGCGCCGCACCTCAGGCCTAAGCAACGTTGTAGCCACGCTCCAGCAGTTGCAACGACTTCTAGGTTGAAATATTCGCCTAGGGGGGCCGGGATGGCTAAATGAGCTTCAGTCCCCTGCCCCACCTGACACATAACCAACACCGAACACCTAACCACAACAATAATCCAGAACACTCTACACTCACCGCATCAAAATATATGTACGTCACTAGCACTCTTCATTCACCACACTCATCTCTACACCACCTACAATCCACATCACACATAACTACTTTGCCACTGCATTTTTCACCTCAACCAAAAGGGAACAAAAGGGGCGGAGAAACAAGTTCACCGACACTTCTTTTTGCGATCCGCTAACCATCAGCCGTGCGAGTAACCCCGAGCGACAACATATTGTGCGAACATTCATTTTTTTCGAGTGAAATCTATAAATTGTACACAAAGTTAAAGCACAATAAAATTTTTGTAAGTTTCTGGCGAAATTGTGTGTTACCTCTTTTTTATATAAGGTTCCGAACGGTGAGTGCGAGGAAATTAACTGATAAAAACATTCAGGTTTGAAGACGTTCGATTCGCAAAATTTTTCATAATACCGGTGATCAGTGGATCTGAAGAGATTTGCTTTCTTGATGCTTCGGGGGATACTAATGTTCCTAAGCCTCTCCCTCCCAACTATACATTACCATACAAACCGATCATTATTGGCACGTCCTAGTATTACCCACCACACAAGATATCACCACAAAAAATATAGTAGATGACACCACACTCGCTTGCGCATTGTTTATCTGTTTGCATTGAATAGGCTCCGAAACTACTTCGCTAACGCGAAGTTGTGCTTCCTTCTTGCCAAAGGATGCTTTGTCAATGCAGTATTCTGGACACGATGCAATATAGGACTGCACATACGGTCGCATACGGGCAAACCAAAAGTACTTAGACAATCGTTCGCAGTTATGAACGTATGAAGACAATCGTTCGCTTCGTCGTGACATGCTCTTACTAAGCGCCATTTTACGCCTCTCGGAACCACTAATCTCTTGTTATCCTCTACTTTGCGATATAGCCGCTGACCTTGCCATATGTAGTCATCTTTCAGTTGACGTGCGTTGTATGCCTCTTTGCCGTTTAGAACTTCGATGATTTCGTTTAATGCGTCGTCTTGTCTTTGCATCGCCGATACCCAATCGTTGTCAATTTGTACTACTGGATAAATTGACTCGGTAATCGTTGTAGGTTCTACCGGCGGGAGTGTTGGACATCTGCTTAACCCATCAGCTAACGTATTATTTGCACCTGTGCAGTGAATGCATTGAAAGTCAAATTCCTGTAATTTGAGCCACCACCTCGCCACACGCGGTAACAATGGTGTTGTCGCGTTAGTGACCGCCACGTCGTTGCAATCCGTGATCAATTAAACGTATGGCCAATCAAATACATTCGGTAACGTTGCAATGTTTCAACTATCGCCAGAACTTCTAATTCGTGGCTGGCGTAGTTGCGTTCCGCGTCATTGCATTTTCTCCTAACATAAAATACAACCTTCCACTCGGACCCCTCGCCGTTCTGCATTAGCACGACGGATAACCCTGCGGAGCTGGTGTCCGTGTGCACCTCATGTGATTTTGTTGCGTTGTATATCGTTAATATTGGCTTGGTAAGACCTGATGCAGATACGGCAATACGGAATTCTTTAAGTACCTCGATGCCTTCGCCGACTGTCCTTGTGGCTATGATGACCTCATCGACATAGTTGACCACTTTGTCTCGATGCTTTAGTGTCTTGATTAAATTGACGATGATTTCCTGGAAAGCCATGGGATCGTTTACCAGACCAAATGTCATCACGTTATGCTCAAACAAACCCTCGAGTGTTAAAAATGCAGTGAATTTCTTTGATTCTTCCTTCATTGGTACTTGATAGTATCCGGATGTCATGTCCAATGTTGAAAAGAACTTATTTCCCGATAGCCGAGAAAGTTGCTCTTCGACTATCGGCATTACGTAGTTCCTCTTAACCGCAACTCATTGAGCGCTCGGTAGTCGATACACATACGACTTTCCCCGTTGGACTTTTTTACTAGGAGGACTGACGCTGCGGGTGGTGAATCGCTGGGCCGGATTATGTCATTATCGGGCGGTTCCTTTAAAACTTTTGACAATGTTGGAATCTGTGAGAACGGCACTTGGTAAAGTTTGCCTAGAATAGGCACTGGTACCGTAACTTCTGTAACCATTTCCCCGTTGTTGCATCTGCCGATCTGCCTAAACGTTAAGGTCTACGGTTCTTTCAGATGTAGCACACCCTCTCCATTTACCATTTCATAACTGTTGCTTTTTAGAACGCCTAGACCCATTAAAATATCATACATATGGTAATAATTCATCCGGAACTAAATATAATGTCGATTGTTGCCACTACGTTGACCTGACGATTCACCTTCATTTTCGATCCGCCGTAACTTATGAAGCATCTGTTCGGTTGCTGAGTCTGCATCCCGTTGGCTGTTGTTCCGCGTATCAACGAGCACACACTGCCCGTATCGATGAACGTTTCGAGTTTATTCCCATTCAGCTCCACTACTTTCATAACTTAAGGAGCCTCGTCGTGTTCCTGGTGATTGGTAATTTTTGGAACTGATGCCTTTTTACAGCACGTTTTATCGTGCACCTTAGTTTACGTTGTGGTAGCGGATAATTGGCTGCAATGTGTCCCATCTCGTTGCAGTTGAAGCACATTATTTGTGTGTGCATCCCGTTGTATTTAGTTTCGGTATTAGTTGCGTGTTGGTTTGATGGTATTTATGTTGATGTGATGTATTACTAATTGCTGATAGATTCTTCAATGCCACCAATAGTTCACTTGACGTAGTAAAATTCATCGTTGCTAATGGCTTCGTTATTGCACTATCATTGAGATCACTGATGATGTGGATATTGATGGATACGTCGTCCACCCTACCTTGCCTACCAATGGTTAACATGGAGTAAAAGTACTCTATATAATCTTCGCCGTTTTTACGTTTACGATTCATAAATAACTTATGCGTCTCCGCTGCGTTGTATGTTGTTGGAAAATCTGCTCTAAATGAATATACATTCTTAGAGGTGTCTAGGAACCTATTTTTCCGAGTACCAAACGAAAAAAAAAAATTTTTCTTTGAATCACTCTAATATACAAATTGTGACCATGTTTGGAAAACTGGTTGAGAATCCTGACAACGTGAGGCCATGCCTTTCATTTTATGTTGAACTGCGATCAAGATTCTGTTCTTCTTCCATCCGTAGCATTGTTGCAATTCTTCCGAACGCGACATGAACTGTGTTGCTGATGTTGAACCTTTTAACGGGTCGAATTCAGGCATAATTTCGATAATATCCTGAATCGACATCTCTCGCTGTATTGGTCTTCTGAGATCTTGGGCTGATTCCCACGTCGATACACTCTAGTGTTTCTTCGTCGCTGTCGCTTGCAGCTTGTTGACTTTTGGTACCGCGCTTGCCTTTACCGTCATAGTTCTCGTCAGCGAATCACTATTCATCGATTCGCTCTTAAAAAAGCACTCAAAAAAGCTGGCTAACCTTTAGCGTATTTAGTTTGTTTATTTTGCGTCCTTTTTCAGAGCTCGTAACTCGTTGCCTTTCTTACGTCGCCGATCCTACTCGATGTTGATCGTTTGCCTTTGTTAACGTTTCGTTTCACTTTCTTGTGTTTGTACTTTGAAGTACCTTGCCCTCTCTTCTTACAGGTTGCTTGCACACACTAAACGTTGCGTGTGTATTTCTTTTCAAATGTTTTCCGTTAACTCGCTGGCATAGTGACGTTGAATTGGCGTCGTTTCGCCGCTTCGTTTCCCAGCTTCGTAGCAGAGCAGTTGATATTCTATAAGCAGCGAATTTTGCGTCGCTCGTTTAAGCTTCCTAACTTTCTGCCGTATAACTGTTGCATACAAGAAACTCCTGTACTTTTGCAGTTGCGTCTGAACTTACACGCTGTGCTTTTATGTATAAACGTTGCGTACAAGAAAATGCTGTACTTTTGCCGTTGCGCACCTGAACTTAAAGCAGGAACAGTGAAAAACGTAGAATCGTAGCCCGTGTCAGCTTATTTAGCAGAAACAGTCAAAAACGCTACTCCCTTCCTTCCTTTTCCTTCCTTAGCGAGCAAAATGTGTTAAAAGTTGAGCCCGTGGTAAAAACGCAGAAATCAGCCATCTTTGTTTGTTTTCATTTGAACAATCTTGCCATTGTTCAATACGCATATATAGTTTTGTACACATCTATGTTTTCAATTACAATTTTTTATAATATAAAATATCAAAACTGAAAACAAACTATTAAAAATAGTTTATATATTTATAAATAATAGCATTCGACTCTGATTTTGAGTTATTTTAAGAAAATTTCAAACAAAAATAAGGACACATTTATAATTACTACAGTATATTGAGATTGGCAACCCTGCGTTGTGAGAGAGCAATCAGCTGACACGTTTCCATGGCAAAAATCCAAATGCCGTGGATTCCTACAGCATACTACGGCAAAGAGAGAAGGGAGTAGCGTTTTTCACTGTTCACTTACATTGCGCGCCCATAAGATAGGTCGTATCAGCTGACACGGGCCACGATTCTACTTTTTTCACTGTTCCTGCTATTTCTGCTATTACACGCTCTTCCGAGAACCTGCTGTATAAACGTTGTGTACAAAAAATTCCTGTACTTACACGCTCTTCCGAGAACCAATGTTTTGCTGTTGATTTGCGTGCGTTGCAAATACTTCGTTGCAGACGTTGAATACAGAAATCTCATTTCTAAGATGTTAATAAAAACAACTTTATTTGGACCGTTGATGTCGGTTAAATCAATATACACTCAGTCCTAGTGGCAGAACCAATAATCGCGTAAAAAAAAAAATCGCGTAAAAATGGTTAGTCTTCCAATATTAACTGACGAATTGGTTCCGAATATAAAAAATATCGCGTATAACAAAATATACGCGCAAAAAATATCCAAAAACAATACAATAAGTTTCAAATTTCAGACTTATGAAGAGAGAAGAAAATAGAAAATAGGTAGATTTATTGAAAAACCGTTGAATGCTGTTTAATCACTGTCATTATCCGTAGTGGAAATTATTTTTAGCCGCTTATTTTGATGGCCGGCACTGATATCACTAGAATTTGTATCAGAATCAATAGTAAGAACTATGGATTGATGTTCTGATTGACTTAGCATCTCCGACTGAGTTTGCACCATAAATTTAGTTAATTTTGTTTGAAAGCTTCTTTTTGGACCCAATAAATTCCGATGTAGTTCTTTATATCTTAACATGCAGAGACTCAATTCTTTTTGAAAAATTTGTGTACGTTCGGCATCAGTATCATTTGCTACAAAATAATTTTCCAATTCTGCTGCAAGTTTAAGACCAAGCAAAAAACGAAAAAAGCAATCGCGTTAAAGTGAGAAATTCGCGTAAAAAAAGGAATTTGCGCTGCAAAAATAACCGCGTTAAAGTGAAATAGCGTAAAAAGAGATCGCCTAAAAAAAGGACTGAGTGTATATCAAAAAACATGAATATATGGATTTAAAGTGTTATAAGGATGCGATTCGCGCTTATGACGACCGTCTCCTTTAGCTGCCTTCATAGATAGTATGATACGAGACTTTCGCTTAGCTCTCATTTTTCTCTCAAACGTGTTCCCTAATTATTTGACAGCGAAGGAGATCAGGGAATTTCGATCAGCTGATTTCAGAAAAGGCGGGATGCCAGAAGTAAACCGCTATAATTACTTGTCGAAATTAGTGTGAAATGAAATTTCATTAAACTATGCGAACATATTTTGGCAAAATAAATGTTTATATAAATTAATTAATGATTTTGCATTTAAGCATTTATATATGTATGCATTTTCAAAGTGTTTAATTTAATGTTTAGTATAATTTGGCAAATGTTATAAAAAATGCGAGTTTTGATAGCTCTCTCTCGGATCAAAGAGTCTCGTATCATATTATCCATGCTGCCTTCTTCCAACTGACTTACATATTTGCTCTCTGCCTTGCAACACGGCATGTCAGCTGTGGGTTGACATATATATTTTCATTTTATATATCAATAATTTTTCCAGAATATTCATTGATCTATTTGAGGTTACTAATTTCAGTAAAAAACATCCACACATATGCCAAAAATTATCATTAAAGTATTAACTGTAAACATACATGTGTATGTATGCATTTACATACATACTATTCCTACCTACCTACTATTTCAGCCTACCTTCAAATAATATTTTGCTTGTGGAGATGCCCCGTAATAATAATAAGCGATGTAGGTGTCACTGGGGTACTAAAGAAGAGTCAATGTCAAGAAATAAAGTGTTTTTTAATTTAAAAACATATGTATAAATGCCACCGCTATAAAAGCTCCGTTGCGCGGTCGATCCACTGCGCAGCAGTCGTGTGCGGAAATAAATAAATTTTGCTAGGATATACCCTACAAGAGGGGTAAAAGTTAGGTAACTGGTCACCGATAGGTTATCAGCAATTAATGCATTTACTGTTCTATAGGTTACTTTTGTTCTAGGCTCTGGAAAAAAATAACTATTTCTTCTCTTTCACTACACGTCGGTATGATTAGCTTATTCGCTCTCTCTCATAGATTTTGCGCAAATGCTACATACTTATCTTTTCTTGCGCTAATTTGCAAACTATTTTGGAAACTATCTTTTACTCTTCGGTTAACAGCGTCCGTGGCTATTTGTTTGGTTAGCCATCTTTTATCGAAAATAGATTGTTTGGTAATTGTTATGGTAACCTATTTTTGGTTATTCATTGGTCACAGAAAACTGGTGCATCGGTCATCACGCCACCTGCTACATATGTGTTATTGGTTTTGTTATTCATTCGCTAGCACTGTCTACCGTGTCAGTCATTTTTCTGATAAATAAAACAATTGAAATTTTTATTTTATATATTTTTATTTAATTTTTTTTTTAAGCTTACGTGTTTATACATAACAGTTATATTTTTTCTTTATTTTATATTTTCAGAAATTATTTAGGACTAGCTTCCAAATCTTACCATTATATATACATTACAAACTGCATTTTCTTTTTTACAATAATTTTTACAAATTTTTAGTAATTGTTTTCCATTATCTTTTAAATATTAACATTTATATATTAATACATAGTAAAAAAATTTCGATTTTTCTGCCCCTATGTCTCTTTTTATGCTTAAATCTTTAAAACTATGTACGCAACAGATTTTGATGCGGTTTTTTTTAATAGATACAGTGATTGAAGAGGAAGGTTTATATGAATAATAACATCCATTAAATAGTGGAGAAATACTGTTATTTTTGAGTTTTCTATTGCGATGTCGTAAATAATAAAATTTTTTCCGCTAACATTGCAAACGCAGGCTAAACTCTACGATATTTTTCAAAACAATGTACTAAGTATTGCACCCATTGAAAAGGTCTTCAGAAAACTCCGCGATGGTATATGTCCATCTCTTATGGATATCCCACAATAACACTTTTTTGTCATTTACTTTTTACGACAAATAATGGCTAATTTTCGGAGCGATTTTAACCAATACAGTATTAATCGTTATCCAATTAAATACCTTAAACGCATTATTGATTTAATATATGTAGATCTAGGGGAAACTTTAGTGCACCATCCCACGATTTCAGGGTTAAGAGTGGAACGGTTGGATAGAGGAAAGAATATATGTATATAATTATTACCGCCGTAAACTTATAGTTTTCGAGATATTTGCATTTAAAGTTAAAAATTACCACTATCTGAAGAACGTATTTTTGCCATTTAAAATTAATTTTACACTTATGTTTTGCATTTTTATCCACTAACACTTCGCTAATTCATTATATAATGCAAAAATAATTTTAATTCAATATTTAACTTATTGTTCACTTCTATTTATTTAACAACAAGCGTTGCAGTCTGTCAAATAATCAGTGTTACCTTATCGACATCTTTTGTAAATGAACTATTTTAAACAAATATCCAAATAATTAATATAAAATAAATATGTAGAAACAATGTAGTGAAGTGTAAGTGTATAAAAAGTGCTTAATATAAAAGAAAGAGTTACTATAAATCGAAAAATTGCAAAATAAAATTAGCGAAATTCTCAACTTTTAAATGCAAATATCTCGAAAACTATAACTTTGGGGTGGCTATAATTACATATATTCTTAAGCTGAAGCATCTGCTCTATCCAACCATACCACTTTTAAGCCTGAAATCGTGGGATGGTATACTAAAGCCGGCCCTAGATCTATATGGTCCTGTACAGCATTTGATTTAAATATTTTCGAAGATATGTATTATAGATGTAAAAATTGCGGGACGTAGCGTTTGCGCCGGTTCCGGCTTGCTAGGGCGGCGGCATAGTAGAATAGAAGTGCAACCAAAAAACCGGTCCGTGATGTGCAGTCCACTATAATGTCTGTCGGTTGAACTCCAGTGAGAAATGATGGAGCTATGTTTCTATTGTCACATACCGATGCAAAAATTCAGTTTAATTACTATTAAAGAGCATTCAAACACTCCTCAGAATCAGCAATTCGTTGTTTTTTTTGGATTATGATGCGGTTGGCACTTTGCTCAGTGTTCGCCTCGTTAGCGTCATTGTCCTCGGTGCTCATTTCGCCTCTTTCCAACTTAGAAAACCGGTCCATGATGTGCAGTCCACTATAATGTCTGTCGGTTGAACTCCAGTGAGAAATGATGGAGCTATGTTTCTATTGTCACACACCGATGCAAAAATTCAGTTTAATTACTATTAAAGAGCATTCAAACACTCCTCAGAATCAGCAATTCGTTGTTTTTGTTGGATTATGATGCGGTTGGCACTTTGCTCAGTGTTCGTCTCGTTAGCGTCATTGTCCTCGGTGCTCATTTCGCCTCTTTCCAACTTAGAAAATCTCTTTTCAACGGTTGATTTTCCTGGTGCAGAGCCCAAATTTAAACAGTATTTTCCCTAAAAAAGCAATGTTTTATTAACACACGAAATGCTTTTATGGTCCATTTTTTTGTAAACTGACACAAGTTGCTTCACAAATATGCTATATCTCATTAACTAATAGGTATAATCTTACTAATAGAAATCATATAGATGGTAGTAGTAGAATTATCTATGGGTCACCCACAGTAAAGCGTGGAGGGGTCCTCTAGTAAATATATAAACTACAAACTGAATTTTCTTCCATAAATAATTTTTTGGCCACATTTATTATGTATGGTATTTATTACATTAACGTTATTTTTTGGTAAAAACCTTATACATACATATATGGTTTATATATTATTTATAGGCACGATTACGATTCTTTTGGCGCCGCGATCTGAAGGTATGGGCGGATAGAGGAGGTCCTCGGGATAAAAAAATGATTACACATACACCACAGACTTCTAGTTTTTGAGATATTTGTATATAAAGTTCAACGATTTCATATAAGAAATTATACATTCACAGTTTTTGTGTTTATATTCATGACAAATACCTATGTTGCCACATATTCTGTTGTGAAAAACTATTAAAACATTTTTCCGTTTACTATTTTTTTTCATTCATATAAATTATATATCATGGTCGGTCCTACACCGGGGTGTTCAGAGTTCTTTTGTGTCGAGCTTCTTTCTGCACTAAATAATAATAAAGATTATAAATAGAACATAAACACAACAGTGGTTAAACATGGTGGGAAGTAGAAAAATCCAGCACCATCTGTGTTGTTAAATCGTCCGCAACTTTAATAATTACATATGAAAACGTATGAAATAATAATAAGATATTTAACTGTTAAGTAATTCTCAGACTTTATTGTAAATGTTAGTATTCGTCAAGTTTTGTTTTATCACCTTCAGGCATTGGTAAATCGTATCGTTCACTTTTTTCACCCATTCCGCCGACGGACTCGTCGCAATGCCATGACTATTTGTCCCAAACATACCCATTAATGTCTTCAAAACCCACGCGCTGGCGAATTAAAGCAAACACTTGAAAATATGTTAAGCAATTTCAATTAATGCATTTATTGGGTGTGTGTCGTCTGTGTAAAAAGCACTCATATGTATAAGCATCCGATGGTATTTATTTAAAGCCTCCATACGACAATCTTCTGAACAGAATTGAACTTTATAATTGGGACATTGTGTAAATTGTTTCAACCATGGTGTTGTTGGATCGTACTCTGGCAAAGGCCTTAGCACAGCACTTTTATTTCCCAGGCGACGCGCATTTTCTACAACTGACGAATTTAAAAAGAAAAAAAAAAAAAACATAAAAATGCTTTGTAATAGACACAAAACTGTAATCAGAACTTTAAATTTGTAGTGTTAAAAGTAAAACTTTAAAAAATAAATTAAATACCAAAGATAGTAATTTCCTTGTTGTTTGAACAATTTAAAACAAGTGTATTTGTAAAATCAAGCACATCAGAATTTTTATCTGCAATTAGAACCATGTCAAGAAATCCTTTAGGAACAACATATAACCAAGTTCTTACATACGTACAAACATAATGTTACATTGTTTGACGACACGTCGAGGAATTGCAGCGGCTCGCTCATTTAAGCGAGCTTAACACTTAAAATTTAGATTATTTTCTTAAAATGTTCAGAAACAGACGTAGAGGTCA
Source organism: Bactrocera neohumeralis (assembly GCF_024586455.1). Lineage (NCBI taxonomy): Eukaryota > Metazoa > Arthropoda > Insecta > Diptera > Tephritidae > Bactrocera > Bactrocera neohumeralis. Next base: position 9,383,260 of record NW_026089623.1, on the reverse strand, counting down.
TTCAAAAGGCTTGCACCGGCATACTGGCGGCCATACCGGCCAACGAGCTAAATCACTCGTTCGACATGCTTTTGGACCGTGCTGTATTGAAGCAGAAGGAGATTTTGAATAAAATAAATTGATTTTGCCGAAAAAACCATTTATTCTGTTGTTTTTTTACGTCCTGTTTACTTTGGAACACACCTTGTATAGCACAATTCCATATTCCACCTGATTCTATTACTTTCCGAAGCACAAATTCAGAAGCAATTTATATAACGGGATTAAACTTTGCACGAATAATGGCTTTGGTGTATGCCACCTTATGAGAACATATTGTTCAAATCCAATAAAAACTGTTCAAGCCCCTATGTACCAAATATTTGAACCCCAGTACGTATAGTTGATTTTTGATCGGAATATCGGAGAATATCGGTGTTAGATATGCAACTAAAATTTAGAGAAAATGCTTCTCTGACAATGGTATGTCTGTATGCTAAAAATGGGTTGAATCCAACCAATACTTCCCTTAGCCCCCATATACCTAATAAAAAGATAGTCGAACTTCCGGGTGACTTCGTACCGCATATATCGGTATTATCTCAATGAAAATGAGGGAGCGTGTTTTAAATATAACAGTATATCTGTGTGCCTAAAATAGATAAATGTGAGCGAAAACATGACGTACCCCCGTATAACTAATACCAGGATTTTGAGTATCCGCCTGACTTTACCCTATATGATTAGTTTTTTAGTAAATGACATGTTAGTAGCATGATGTATTGGGAAAAATAGATAAAATCTGGTCGATTCTATGCCAAATTCCATATACTGCATATAATGATTTCCGTTTTTCTAACAAACCTTGTGTGTCTGTCATTGTATGAGTTATATACAGTACGGTGGGCCAAAAATAGTTTTTATTTTTTTTCTTTGTTACCACGAAAATCTCATCCGACATGACAAAAAACAAGTTCTGGTAAGACCTGAGCTCTTAATATTAATATTAAGAGGTGCCTCATCGATATTTTCGATTTCCCATATATGTAAATAACACAGAAAATTTTGTTTTTCTTGTTTGGATTTTTAATGTACACAAACAAATAATTGATAAGCAAGTGTCAACACTTATCCTTATAGGAAACTTACCGATCTACAAAAAAGGTCTAGAAGATTTTTTGGCTGAGTCAACTCATTCAAAGTTATTCGTAGTTAAAGTCCAACAGAAAATTATAAAAAATGATTTCCACAATTTTTCATCTTATATTACAAATTAATGGCTAATAAACATAACAAATCATATTTTTCGTAAAACTCATCGTTTTCTGATTCTCTTGATAGCTTTCATCCTGTGACCAGGATTCCACATTTTTGTCAATGAAGTCAGTAGGTAAATCAAATGTTTGAAATATCGTCATTGACTTTGATACGGAGCTGTTCACAGTTTTATACTCAACTAAGTCTTGCATGAAGGTCAGGTCATTGTATGGTGCCAGAATCGCCGATGGAGCAGTGTACCAAGCTTTTACATACATTTTAACGAGAAAAATGCAAACTTCACGTAAGCCATTGAATTCTCGCGCTGTTAGTTTAAATTCTTCTCTAAAGAGAAAAATTTTTAACGAATAAAAGGCTTTCGCCATCCAACGAGCATGATGAACTGGACCTGGATATTTAAACGAAAAGTTCGGTTTTGGCTTTTCCCCCCAAAAAAATGAGCGATAGCTCCAGAAGTTCTTTATAGTCATCTCTTGGTTGACAAACCTGTAAAGTAGACATACAAATTTCAATTTAAATTGTCTTGTTGAGTGAGGAAACTATGGTCTTTTCATTAAGAACACATTGCGTTTATAATTTTTATAATCTAATTTATGAATTCGTACCCGTAAATTTTCTTCAATCAAGGTTACTAATGTTTGTTTGCTATTTGATAATACTTCATTAACAGTACTATCGTCCATTCCAACCTTGAAATTTGAGTAGAGTTCAAAGTTTTTGTTTAAATTAAGTACTTAAAAATTTTGATTTTATTAAACGATTATCGATATTTTGTCAAAATTCTATGGTTACTTCGCTAAATACTCGATAAGTTTTACGAAAAATATGATTTGTTATGTTTATTAGCCATTAATTTGTAATATAAGATAAAAAACTGTGGAAATCAGTTTTTATAATTTTCTGTTGGACTTTAACTACGAATAAATTTGAATGAGTTGACGCAGCCAAAAAATGTTCTAGACCTTTTTTGTAGATCGGTAAATTTCCTATAAGAATAAGTGTTGATACTCGCTTACCGATTATTTCTTTGTGTACATTAAAAATCCAAACAAAAAAAAAAAACAAAATTTTCTGTGTTATTTATATGGGAAATCGAAAATATCGATGAGGCACCTCTTAATATTAATATTAAGAGCTCAGGTCTTACCAGAACTTGTTTTTTGTCATGTCGAATGAGATTTTAATGGTAACTAAGAAAAAAATGAATATAAAAACTTTTTTTTGGCCCACCTTAATATACACTATATGTATTAGGGTGTGTCATTCTGAGGCAACCTTTTTTTCAACTGAAAAACAGGATAAAAACTTTCGAAAATGTGAAAAAAGTCACTCAAAAGATGAGCTCTTAATATTAATATTAAGAGGTGCCTCTTTCAAATTTTCTGTTTTCCATATAAATTACATGGAAAAAAAATCATTTTTTTTGTAGTATTTTTTCTGCGGAGGTTATATGTGCACGCGATGGCTGCCAATTGGAATGGTAAACTCGAATCGGATTCTACTCGAGAATCGAGTTTTCTCGTAAAATAATCGATTTTTCGAATGTCAAGAATCGATTCTTAATCGACTTCGACTACTGAAGATCGATTCCGAAAAATCGATTATTTTACGAAAAAACTCGATTCTCGAGTAGAATCCGAATCGAGTTTACCATTCCAACTGGCAGCCATCGTGTGCACATATAATAACCTCCGCAGAATAACCACCACAAAAAAAATGATTTTTTTCAATGTAGTTTGTATGAAAAACAGAAAATTTGAAATAGACACCCCTTAATATTAATACTAAGAGCTCATCTTTTGAGTGACTTTTTTTCACATTTTCGAAAGTTTTTAGCCTGTTTTTCATTTAAAAAAAAAAGGTTGCCTCAGAATGACACACCCTAATATGTATATGTATATACTACTACTGCTTGGATTTCGGTCCTCAGGTTGACGTTTTACACCATAAAGTACTGCCCTGGCGTTGATTCTTGTGAGTGCAAGAGTATAAAATGTGCGATTGCACCTGAACTTAGCCCGTCCTTACTTAATTAATATAAAATTGTACGAACACCTAAAGGTATTTCCGCGACTTTGAACCTTGTGAGTTTCAAGAGTATGAAATGTTCGAACTTTGCCCTTCCCTAATTTTTGAAAATTTGTTTGCACCTCTGATAATTGTAAATTGAAAGATTGTTCAACTGCACCCGAAAGCGTACATTATATGTATATGCATATTTTCGCATCTTTTACAAATCTATATACTAATGAAATATATTTAAAATAGACTTATTGGAGGGCCACGCATCCGGAAATGAGTGTCGTTGGGTCTATTCCCAAATCAATGACTGTACAGAACTCATCACCAATGGCAGATCAAAATAGATTTAATTCAACATCCACAGGTAAATGTATAGTAAAAATTAATACATACTGATTTATTTTAAGCATTATCAACTATAATAGTTGACAAATGAGAATTTTTTGTGACGATTTAAGACGACTTAAATAAATAACATTTTTTGAATTTCTAAGAAAATGCCACACGCAACTGAAATACCGGATGAGAAGCGTAAATAGATTAAATGTATGAGTCAATCTGGCTGGAAAGTTGTCCAAATTGTTGTTTCTTAAAAAGGCATAGGAAGAAAATAACCAATTTACAGAAATATCCAGATAACTATAGTGTCGTGAAGCCTAGTGGTTATTACAGGAGCAAACGGCGAAATCAGTAGCTAGTAACCAATAGTAATATAAGTTGCATGCAAATAAAAGCGGGACTTGGTGTAGATGTGACTACACAACAACAATGTGAGATTATAGCGTTAATTGCTGCCTGGTTATCGACGTATATACTTATCCTTTTTATGTTGTTTCTTGCGACGGTTAACTATATCCCCCGCTTTTCCAACTGCAAAAACTTCCGCCTGGAAGATACTGCAGTATTCCGGAAGCTTAGTGGATCGCCTGCAGTCTAGCTCTGAACTATAGATTCCGGCCCCAACTCCATTAGCTATTTTGGGTCCAAATGTATAAATGTTGTAAGAACATACTGTGTTGCAGGCTCCTGCGTGTGTGATTTAGAACCTTCTCTCTCAAACAAAGTGTGTGGGGATGTGCTTATTGAGCTATGCTCGAATGTTTTTGTAGATAATTCATCTAGTGCTTTTTGTCGCAATGTTAATTGGTGGTAGATTGCGTAGCCTTTCTAGTGCCGCAGTTAGAGTGGTTCTTAGCGCTCCCGTCATGCAGAGAAATCGCCATGCCTATGCCGCTGTGTAACACCATTGCGTAAGGCTTTGTGATGTAGGCTCCAAGTACAAATGAAAAATATAAATTTTGGGCAGAAGAATTCCTGTAATGAAAAGAAATTTAATTTGGACAGACTATATCGTCTTCATAGATACTGAAGGTTGCTGGTGCACTCATGATATGGGCAGTTCCTTAACACTCGGAATATTGTATTGCTGAAGTGGCCTGTCTAGTCTAGATTTGAATCCGATCGACGATCTGTGGAGAATTCTTTAAAGCAAAATTTATGAAACTTTCAAGCAATATGACAGACTTAAGCAACTAAATCTTGCAATTTAAACCAAAGGGGTCAAAATTCAAATGTGCGTGCTAAAAAACTAGTGCAGCCAATGCCTCATCGTGTCCAATTGGTTAAAATACATAAGGGTATCACAATCCCTTATTAAAAAATGCAATATTCGTATTTTTATAAATAAAATGAAATGTAGCTATATTAAATATTATTTTGCACATATAAATATTTTATATGTAAATTACGGAAATTACTATTTTTTTTAATTAATAAAGATATTTAATATAATTTAGTTATTTAATGTTTAATTGTTAATTATGGGCAGGTTCTCACTTCAGCATTTAAAAATTTTTTTAAGAAAAGAACAAGTGCAGAAATCGCAAAAGGCACATTTAGGGTTTATTATGTAAACAGGTGAATCCTTTTAAAATTCTAAATACTGGATCATAACACCCTTACAGATCGACAGAGCACTTTGAGCCAATCACAAATTGGTAAAGAAGGCAATGGCAAAAAAGTTCCTGGATATTTCCACCCCACCCTTCTCCTTATAACTTTGACAACTAGCGTCTGCATGAATGCCTAATGGACAGTGTCCAGTAAGAACTCCTACAATTGCGGAAAGATGAACTTTATTCAGAGCAACTAACTCAGTAGACCTCTTGTGTTTTACTCTAGATCAGAAGGGCGTGGCGTGCTGTATTTCTTAGCAGTACGTCTAACGCAATCTTGATAGCAGCTGCTGTTGTCTAAAATTACAACAGTGATCCGGTAGAGAAAAACAACAGTGCACCGGAGTTGCGGATGAACTCGCTCTTTGAACAACTCAGTTTTAATAAGTGTGGCTCTCTCCACCCATTCATCGGTTTCTTGTATGAAATTTTGTATGGGCGTGCTGTGCTTTTGGCAAGTTGGCTCATAAATGCTTTCTTCTTATATAGGCGGCTAGAATTTTTGTCTTCAGAAGGAATGAGGTTTGACTTATTGTTCTGTATTTTTTAGAATTAAGGGGGACTTCTATGCCCACCTTCGGTATGAATACGACCCTCGACTCTCTCAAATGGATAGTTACATAGTTAAGCTTTAAGCATTATTCGTGTATTATGTACAGGTCAGGAGCAGCACTTTTGATAGGTTCTGCATCATGGCCGGAAAAATTCCGTCCATATCTGGGGATTTAAGGGGTTCCAAGCCGTAGATTGCCCAAAATATTTTGTCTTTCATCATAATATCAAGAGGAACGTACTCTACGCTATCTCTTTTAGATTGGAGATCTATAGCATCTGTACACCTTGGAAAATGAGTTATAGCCAGATCTACCAGTGATTCTTTACTGCATTCAGTCCACTCCCTCCATTGTTGGTGTAGTAGCCTAGGGATAGTCGTGTGTAATTTATTAAGCCTAGCCACTTCGGTTGTCTTTCCTAACATGCCGCAGAATTTCGAATTTCTTTTTTATATTCCTTTGTTTTCTACACAGTAGGACACTTCATCAGCCAGCCTGGCTAGTTTGAAGAGTTACTTGACACTACGCTTGTGTGATCCGAGCTTCTTGTTCCACCAAGGTGGCCTCGATCCACTCTACGTACTGGAGGACATACGATGTTATACGCTTTATTGAAAACGTGAGTGAGTTTGACTGTCCGTTCCTTTAGTTCAGCGATTCAGTCACATTTCTCTAGTCTACTTAAGTTCGCTGTTACTTACCTGTATAATGTTATTAATAATATTATTATATATTAATAATATCTTAATATATAAAAATCACGTGTCACGTTGTTTGTTTTCGATGGACTCCTAAACTACTGAACCGATTTTAATGAAATTTTTAACACTGTCTGCAGTTTGGTCCAACTTGAAAGATAGGATAGTTTATAACTCTCCTTATATTCCATTATTTATTTATTGCAAATTATTTGTTTATTATTAGCAAAGAGCTATCCACCAGTTGGATACCGCTAACAGCGGTATTGAGTAAGTGCGGTATGTTACAGTAGATGGCGCTACATTTCTTTCTAAATTTTCATGGATTTAGGCTGTCATAACAAAAGCTGCCACTTGCTAAAAACATTAAATGAAAATGCGTTGTTTGAAGTTTATATTATTTGTGGTAAAGTTATACGAATCTATGACTTCCAATATTCTAAATTTAAGAAAAAATCACATACAATCCGTGAAATAAATAAAGTTATGTACATATGTATGGTCAGACAAATAAGCAATGCTGCCACTCTTTTCCAGTAAATCTTCCTCGAATTTGGGAGATTTCAGAGGAATTTAGGAAATCGCAGAGTTGATTTCTGCATGTATTTCCTAAATGCAAAAAAAAATTTCATTTAGTTGCATTTAGGTATAGAATTTTGTATGGCTAATGCCCGGTTTCACAGTACATATGTACTTAAGTTGTGCCTAAATAAAATCTTAGCTAAGTATTGTTGCAAACTGAGTAGTCGTTTGCGTTTCACAGTCAATGCTTAATTTTTATAAAATTTTATTATGATATATGGCAACGTTATGGGCAACATATGTTTTACAAATGTCATTCATAAAAATATGTTTGAAATATTTAAATTATAACAGACAATACATAAATTTGCGAGGAAAATTATATCAAAAATTGATGAAAACAACAAAAGAACCCCAAATTTCATCACTAGCGAGTCGGAGCACCTATGGGAACTGAAGGAAAAGTATAAGCTGTTATTGAGTGCAAACGAACGGACACTTGCCCTACGCTACGAAAGATGTCGCTGAAAATTCAAAGCAAATTCAAAACAAAAATCAGCTGTTATTTAAGCATTGCTTAAGCCTCCCATTTTCAGTGCCTAAGCATAACCTAAGTATGAACTGTAAAACACTATTTTCCTGTTTTATTATATATTAAATAAAAGAAAGTTGTGTTAGTTACACCATTTATAACTCAAGAACAGCTGAACCGATTTGGTTGAAAATTGGTGGAGAGGTAGCCTAGAACCGGCGTAAGGACATAGGATACCTTTTACCTCTTTATACCAAAATTTAATAAAACTCATAAATACAAAATTTATATTTCAAATCATAAGCATTTGTTCAAATTTCATGTTTGTAGGAATCATTTGAATATATGCGGACAATTTTAAACAGATTATTCCTCAAAAATAATACAATTGCTAAGTATTTGAAATAGTAGAAAAGAACTGCAACCAAATACGCAGTGAAATAGATTATAACTGGCTCAGTAAAACTGATGTCATAACCTTTCCAGCGGACTTTTTCGTCTTTCCACGCCTGAGAACCGGTTCATCATGTGCAGTCCACTAGAATAACTGTCGATTAGACTTCAGTGGGAAATGATGGAGCTATGTTTCTATTGTCAAACACCGACGCAAAAATTCGGTTTTATTACGATTAAAGAACGCTCAAACACTTCTCAGAATCAGTCATTTGTTGTGTTTGTTGGATTATGAACTTGCGAGGCACACACTTTGCCCAGAGCTTTCGCGTCTTTAAGCTTAGCAAATATCTTTTCATCGGTGGATTTCCATGAGCCAAAATACAACAGCATTTTCACAAAAACAGCAATGCTTCATTGACACCCGAAATGTATTATGATCCATTTTTTTGTAAACTAACACAAGATGCTTCACAAAAAATTCAAAATCTCCTTAACTAATAGTTATAATTCAACTAATAGAAATCATATACATACATAGATGGTAGTTGTAGTATTTTCAGCCAAGGTGAAGCGTAGACGGGTCCTCTAGTTATTATATATATATATTCTGATGGTCTACTTGAAACCTGATATACCTATGGTCATAAAACGAGGGTGTACGTAGTACCTCCCAACCAAATTTGCTAGTATGCATTGTGACACCAAGAACGGTCTCGAGGTAGCCACAATATATGATGGTTCCTGACCCTCTTAGCTATAGCTATTTTACTTGTAATTTTGAATTAAAACACACATCTTTCGTTGATATTTTCGCTACCTCATATTGTATGTTGCGCATTGGAGTCTGCGCTTATCACCAGGAATATTTCATCTTCATTCGCCGCGTCCATCTACTTCAGGAGTTCTACTTTTGCCACTTTATAATCATGAGGCATGTAACAGGATGCAATGAGTAGCGTCTCATTCATGCCATCATTTACGACTACCATAGTTAGCTCATCGGAAAAGAAATTGCGTGGACTTTCACCGCTGCTCTAAAGGTTGCTTTTGCTTTCAACCCCTCCTTACTTTAGCTCCAGGGCTAGCCTTTATCGACGACATAGTACCTGTGGCTTGTCCCATAGACCGTAGCAGAGCTTCCATTATAGCTACATTTTCAATGTTTTCGCTTTCGTTGTAAAGCCAGTTCAACAATAGCACTGCAACTACTGTTACAACAGAGATATGGCCGCTGGTGATACAGTAAGTAAACTCGCTGTGCCCTCGAAAGAGGAAAGTGTATATGTACCCCTGCCTTAGCTAGAAGCTATCTGCGCCAAGACCTGCTCTAGAAACTAGTCCATTTGAAAGCAGCGACGTTCATTAACTACGAGGAGTTTCGCTGTTATAGTAAATCAAACCATTTCAGTTTTAATTAGGTTGACGGCTGAGCCGTTTATACTATACACCCAGTTGGATACTATGTTGAGGTGCCCTTAGTACATAGGCTCGTAAACAACACAGTAGTTAAGAATTTTCCTTTAACCATAAAGCAACGTTGTCAGCGTAGGCTATCTAACAAAACCCAAGGTAATGGGGCAATAATTTCACTTTGCGGGGTGTCCCTATTAATCTTTGGGGATGCCTTTGCATTCAGTGCCCAAGTAAGGTTATATTCATCCAAAGGGTCCAAGAAAGCCGTGCAGCCCTCTCAAATATCCTCTAGTGGCATTCCGGAGTAGTTTCGCCGACTCTTCGATACTCACAGTCCAACTAATATCCGCAGATGGGCTATCTTGCCTTTCGTCAACGCGGGCTTGCATATAGCTAGTCCTGCCTTACACAGCGTCCAATTAATACTAAAGTCACTTCTACGGGCTTTGTTCAAGAGTTTGTGGATACCAAGTTGTCACCCGGCACTCTCGAACTAGATGGTGGTTCAGGGATTTCTCTCACCACCTTTATAAATATGGAGATGTCGTTAGACAACGGTGTTCGCCAACACGTGGCTTCTCGCCGGAGGATTGTCCCTCTTGCGACTTTTGCCGCATAAACGAAGATTGAAGCTCGTTAGGCCCCTCTTTTCCCTGGTGCGTGCCGCTTAACATCCTTCTGGTCCACTCAAGTTTACAAGCATGCTGCTCAAAATCCTAATCAGCCTACTTTCCACCGTAGCGGTCCAAATTTTGGCTACAAATCGACAGTATGACTAGCTTTTTAGCTGCGGTTACCCAATTTCTCACAGGGCCTTAGCTTTCTCTGGAGACCCCGCGACCAACATGGACTTAAAAGATGTTCCTCTACTAGTGCTGGAAGACTAGGAAGTTCTAAGACTGAGTAACTAAGTGTAACATTTGATATTTCACCTAGCGGTTGCTAATTCACCTAACGGTTTTTTGTATCACCTAAAGCTGATAGATTTTAGTTGTATATACTACATACATATGTATATATAAATGATCAGGATAAATCTCTGTCTGTCTCTGCCAGCTTTAAACTGACTAGAAATAAAATATGTTTTTAAATCTAACTGAGTCTTTGACCTATAACATAAGTTAATAAGATACAAATTTGACTGGAATGCTTTCACGATTTCGTCAAGCCAAAAATATTCAATTCTTTCGCAATATTTGTATGCTCTTACAGTTTTGCCTACCTAACGGATGTTTAACGAGAAATAAGTATATAGAGTTATTAATATATAAATTATCAGAATGACGAGTCGAGTTGAAAACCGGGTGACTGTCTGTTCGTTCGTCCGTTTGTCTGTGGAAGCTTTGTACACGTGTTCCTTGGCAAAAAAGAGGACGGTATAGCAAATGAGCCAAAAATAATAATTATCAATATGATTCCTCTACTCTCTCCTATCGGAGATCAACATATACCAAATAGCAGATTTTTGGCAGATATTGTCTTTTGCTTATGCCCACTTTCTTAATTGTCAAACACAAAAAGTACAAAACAATTGGTGAGTCCACGATTTTATTTGTACCTAGTATTGTCATAAATTCTGTTACAAAGTTTACAATGCAAATTCGCAAAAAAATTTGTCGTTACCATACCCCGAAAGAAGATACTTATGTATACTAAGTTCGATCAACATGACGAGCTAAGGTGATTAAGACATGCTCGTCTGTCTGTATATATGTATGTGAAGTAGTCTCTCAGTTTTTGAAATATCTATCTGAAATTTTGCACACGTCCTTTTATGTTCAAGAATGTGATCATTTGTCGGAACCGCCGATATCGGATAATTTTAGCATTTAGCTTCCATACAAACTGACCATGAGTTATTGGCCAAGGCAATGGAGCCACTTCTGAAGAAATTGTTCAGAACAGATCACTATATACATATATAGCTGCAATACGAACTGAAGGATCGGAAACAAGTGCTTGTATGTAAAGCCTTTTCATTTGAAGAGATATCTCCAAGATATTTGGTATGGGTAATTGTCCGAAGTTAAAGGTTTTTTCATGTTATTTCTCATCATTTGTATGAATTGTTTATTCATAAATAATAGTCAGTTTGGTGTTCGTTTTTCCTTATTGACATTTCAGTGGTGAGCTAAAGAAAATCGTATCGCAGTGATCTCCCAACGTCTATAGTTAATGATAGAAGGAGAAGTGCTAGCGTGGTTTGACAATTAAGCTATATTCCTAACTGAAGGCCTACGGTCGGTCCACTGGTCATCTTCTGACAAGCATTCTTTTTACAGAAGAAAAAATGTTGAAGAAGATTTTAAACGCAAAAACTTCCAAATAAAGAATGGGTTCTACATGGTCTTAATATAGCTTCTGTAATGGTATGCTGGCGAGTTTTCTTTAAAGGCGAGTATGAACTTTCAACAAAGTTATAAATTTAGGATTTTGCCTGGAATTTCTCAAAAATTCCTCAACTTTAACAAATTAGATCCGCACTACTATGACATTTTCTTGAGAACATCCTGTTTTAAAATTTTTTCAACTTCAAATCATTGATTTATTAAACAGGTGGCGTAAAACGTAAACAGTTTTTAAACAAATATTGTACATATATTGCATTTAGTTTTCACTTGGTATGTAGGGGGTAAAGTCACTTTTGATTATGTTTTTTTTTAACTTAAAGATTTAAAAATTTGTGTAAGTTAGCAATAATTCAAGCTATAACTTTTTGCAGGCAAATCTTCAATAAAATCAATTAACATAATTTGAGGCAATTAATTATTTTTAATAAATTTTATTTTTTAAGGTATTCAATACTGCTTATAAGTAACATAAGTTCGTAGACACACACACATACTCTCGTATATAAACGTTGAAAAATTGGCACACGTCGAAGCGTCTAAAACACGGGCGATTATCGAATTGGGGCCATCCCGGTCTGACCAATCCTTTTTGATCGGGTGGGTGATGAAACACGATAGTTGAAGTGTTGGTGTGTAGTGTGGTTGGTAAGTTGTATGACGTGGTGTGGTTGTGTTTGGTGAGCGATGTGGTATGTTGTAATATATTGTGTTGAGTTGCGTGGTGTGATGCTGTAAACTGTGTGTGATGAATGTTGCAGTGAGATAAATGAAGTGCGAAATGTCGCGGGGTCAGAAGTTGATGTTTATTCTAATCCCGACCCCCCCTAAGCGAATTACACCCGCGGCCAAGCGTAACTTACCATTAAGAAATTTCTAGCGAACACGTGTTCTATCACTCATTGTAACGGTACTTGTTGCGGTAATGGAATTTTTCCGTTAAGTTTTCACGAAGTGATCTTTAACTTACACAAATATAAAATAATAAAAAAAAATAAGTTGTGTCAAAAAAGTAAAAGTAAACCAGAACTAAAAAAAATGTTAGAAAGTGTTTGGGAGGAGGAAATTTCAGGCGGTGCTTTGGAGAAACTTGTTGGGTCAATGCCTGCTCGTATCGAAGCTGTAATATCCGCTAGAGGTGGACCGACGCCATATTAGATTTCCCGTTATTCTTTTTGAATATGTTGTTATTCCATTTTCAATTGAAACAAAAAATTTTGTTAAGTTATTACAAGAATTAGTAATAATAAAATCAAAGACTTGTGTGCAAATAAAAAAAGTTGTCTCAATTTAATTTTACAAATGGGCCAGATTAAAGTCAACAGTTAACCAAATATATTCGACCCATCGATATATTCCCCGTATTCTATTAAATCCATAAAAAAGTTACCCAAAGAACGAAAAAATTGAAAATAGTGAAAAAAATCAAGTGGTAAGTTACGGTTGGCCGCGGGTGTAGTTGCGTAGAAGTCTATACGGCTTTTGTAGGGTGCACACTATATCGTTGAATCCCGCGAGCGGGCACCTCGGGACTGCTTGGGACCATGAACTTTTCTGCGATGAACAGCGTCAACGTATTGACTCGTTGAGGTAAGCGATGAACAATGTGTGATGCGGTCGTTGGCAATATTTACATGACCCGTCGGACATACAATCCAAAGTAAAGCGTCTGCCAAGCAAGTCATACAGTGGCCGTGGGGTCTAGCGATCTGTTGGCCCTGAGCGGGCTTCATATTCTTGAAGATCGTGCACCTCTTCAAGACGTGTCGACGATGGTGAAGGCTGCATCGTGGCGGTAGATATTCTTCAAAATACTCCGCGCGGTAGCGGATGCTGTAGGCGTAGCAATTGCGGACCTCCCAGTTTGGGGATCACTGCAGATATCTTCTACGTCCAATTCTATTGGAACAAAAATATATATACATTATTAAAACATGATTTTGCAGATAGTGTTAATTATCTTATTAGTCATATATGTATATATATATACATATATAAGTAACATATGGACATATGATATACTTCTTTGTTTTATTATTTTTCCACTATATGTCCTCTCCTGAAATTTGACTCATCGTCTTAAGGTAAATTTAAGTCAGTCGGATGTCAACAGTTAAGCTAAAGCATTCTATCAATAAATAAATAATTTTTTTAATTAAAATTAAATAATTGTATTTAATTTTACTGGCGCCGTCGGTAGGATCAGTGAAAATGATCCTTTAAAAGAATATACCTGATTTTTTTGAAATTGTGAAAAATTAAAATATAAAAGTGTAAACACTTATTGTGTAGTATTCCATTTTCATTTAACACCTGGAAGCTGTGACTACTATAGCTGTAAAGTTCGGTGACCTCTGAAGAAGAAAGCATAGGAAATAACCTCCACGTGACAGTCGCTTCCTGCAGTTCTCACGAGTCGGTAAATACATATATGTGTGATAGCGTAGTTGTCGATCTTTGTGAGCTGTTGTTGTGCGCGAGTATTGTTAAAGCCACTTCGTCATCAAGAGAAGAAGAAAGAGAGCTAGTGTCAATAGCTGAATTTTGGAAACAACTATAACAATGACGGAAGCGAAAGAGAGAAGAGAACGAACAATGCAAAGCATAAAGCTGATTGCTCCATTTGACGGCAACAAGAGTTGACAGTTTAAATGCTGTAATGCCTGCGTCGTCATCTCTAACATATGTACATACATATATAAGACGAAAAACCTTTTTATTTTCAATGTGTTGTAAGCACCCATCGTGGGTTAGCCTTTGATGTCGTGAAAAAATAGCAACCTGCGAGTTCGGAAATATCGAGATGCCTGTTAATTAATGAATTTGCAGATCCCACACTTAATACTACCGTACTATGATATTATAAGTAAGTAATATAAAATACAGAAGCAGCGTTAACCAACTATGTGAAAAAAAAGCATTATGCCAATTTGGTTACAGACGTTAAATCAGCTATTAGAATATTTAAAGAAAACGATGTTTACGATAATATTGTAGTAGAAAAGAATATTAAAAGTAAACAAAATTTAACAAAAACGAAACAAAAATTTAACAATTACAGAAATAATATAAAAAATAATAAATAGAATCTATTAATGCACAATAATATCTCCCTTACAAGAATAGTTTTACTGATTTTCAACAAAAAATTCCTATTCTCAATACTCCTTTTAATAATAGCACACAAAATCAAAATCTTCACACAGATTATAATGGCAATTTTGGTAATACTTTTAAAAATCCAAGTAATAATTCAACAAAGCAGTCACGGCAAATATACATATGAGTACAAGTATACTGTAGGGAACAGTTCAAATCAGTCCAGATCTGGTGGCTACATGATCATCAGTAAGTTTAATTAGATCTAATGTTCTTAATACGCAAATTTAACAACAGTTACGAGAAAAATAACATTAAATAAAATGCAAATGGTGTATACAGGTAATAAAAAAGCTGAACTGATATTCTACGTTTTGGAAAAAATGTTGGCCAAAGGTATAATTTGTCACAGCAAATCGCCAATCTGGGTTGTACCTAAGAAACTGGATGTATCTAATATACAAAAATGGCGAATTGTAGTAGATTATCGTAAATTAAACGATATTACCGTAAGTGATACATTTTCCACACCGAATGGACATTTTGAGTTTTTACGTATGCCGTTTGGCCTTAGGATTGCGCCATCGACAATCCAATCCAAAGGCTGATGAATACAGTCTTAGATAGTTTGATCGGAAATGTTTAAGTGCTGTGCTTGGATGATTGTCTTCAGTACTTTACTTCAAGAACACATGGATTCTCTTGAAAAATTATTTTACAGACTTAATGAAGCATATTTAAAAGTACTTATTGGAAAAACGTAATTTTTAAATAAAGAAACCTAGTTTTTCGGTCATAATGTAACCCTAGAGGAGATCATGCCCAACCCTAATAAAATAGATTCCATACTGAATTACCCATGGCCAAAAACTCAAGAAGAGATTAAACAATTTTTGGGATTATTTGGCTTTTATCGAAAATTTATTACGGACTTATCTAAAATTTCTACACCTTTAATTCAGTGCTTAAAAAAAACAATAAAATTGTAATTAGTGAAGAATATATAAACGCTGTAGATACACTGAAGCTTCTTATAACAAAAGTACCAATTTTAGCATACCCGGACTATGAAAGAAAGTTTACTCTAACCACCGACGCATCAAGCGTAGCTCTTGGAACTGTTTTGAGTCAACAAGGTCATCCTGTTTGCTTTACAAGCCGTACTCTTAATGAACATGGGTTACATTATTCCACAATGGAGAAGTAGTTGATGGCTATTGTTTGCGCAACAAAATATTTTTGCCCATATTAATACGGTAGAAAATTTATCGTAAATAGTGACCATACTTGTAAACCTGTACAATGGCTCCACAATTTGAAGGAACCAAATGCTAATTTGCAAATTTTGGTGATACATCATCTAATATTGCTACTATTCATTCCGCAACAGAAGATTCTGAATCTTATATTCCTATTTCGGAAAGACCATTGAATATATTCAAACGACTGAGATTGACCAAAAAAATATTTTTAGAACCAATTAAATATATCGAATTAATTAGCAATCAAATAAAATACTATATACATCAGATAAATTTTTAATTGGTAGAAAGACGGAGATTTTGTGAAATTTCAAGAGCAACTACAGAGCTCGAAAATGTTAGAGATTATCCGGAATTTAAAACTACATAAAATTCTTGAAATTCATTTAGAAGACCCTCATCAAGTCATAGAGAAGATTGCTAGTCGTTTTAAAAATTAATCTTATTATCCGAGCTACTTAAAAAAATTAGTAAATTTATTAATGAAAGTGAATTTTGCAATAGGTGTAAACATGATCGCATTGTCTTTTAAAATCACACCTCCTCCTAACGAGATCAAAGAGAAATTTGTAATCGATTTTTGGGAATGGGAGAATATTCATTACCTTACCTCTATTGATTTGTTTTCTAAATTTGGAACTGCTGAAGAAGTACAAACATTGAACTGGTTAGAAACAAAAATAGTGAGCAGCTTAATATTCAAATAGAAGCAACCACTGGCAAGACAGGCATTCCAGATATCGAACGTCTTCACAAAGCCCTTAATGAAAAATTAAGAATAATTAGTAGCTCGGATGATAAAGAATTAAAGTACATGCAAATCAAACAAACTCATTTTGCATAAAATCATAATATAATACATACATATGTGAATCACATGTCACATCAAAATTTAATGTTGAACTTGTACAAGAAAATGTAATAAATAATGCGAATAACAAAAGAACAGAAAACTCTATAAACACTAATTTAATCAACGCTGAAAATTCCAGAAAACGTCTGAAAAAATCACATAATCCTTTTAGAAAAGTAGAGTTAGTCAAAGCAGAAGACGATAATGAACATTTTGTAATTAAATCGTAAAGTAAGAAAATATACAAACCAATTTAAACGAAGGAAAAAATCTCAAGAGTATTAGAGTACCA
The DNA here is from genome assembly GCF_024586455.1 of Bactrocera neohumeralis. Taxonomy (NCBI): domain Eukaryota; kingdom Metazoa; phylum Arthropoda; class Insecta; order Diptera; family Tephritidae; genus Bactrocera; species Bactrocera neohumeralis. Next base: position 9,366,057 of record NW_026089623.1, on the reverse strand, counting down.
AAATACATTAATTAGGTTGTTTTGTGTAAAACCAGTAAACATTTTTTTTTTAATTCACATTCAATTATATTATTTTGTTAACAATGCCGTGTTCGTTAGAGCAGAGTTACGCTATTAAATTCCATGTGAAACTCGGTAAATCTGCGGCAGATACGTTTGATATAATTAAGCAGGCTTACCCAGATTTTGCTTTGTGATGTGTATGTAATGTGTGTGATGTGGAAGTGTAATATTGTGGGGGTGGTCCGAGACTAATTTAGCCATCCCGGCCGCCCAAGGCAACTGATTAGCCTTGGAGTCGCTGCAGCTGTTGCAGCGTTGCCACGATGCTGCTAAGACTCGTGGATCGCCGTGGTTGGGGCCCAGGCTATCGACGCTGCACAGACATTCCAACCCGCTGATGTATACGCCTTGTTGCGATATGTATATTTTTCTGTAAAATAATAACTGCCGACACTCACCTTGTGACGAACTGGAAAGAAAATTAAAAGAATGATGAAAGATGAAAGAAGCGGTTGGCTGTTAGCGTGTATGCGCACGGGCCGAGAACAAAAGAAGTCGGGCGCCGTCCGTCGGTCCCTTTTGTTAACTATGTTTGGTGTCCTCAGGCGTGTGGTGTGAAAAGTATGGTGTAGATGATGATGGTTTGTATGATGCTGATGTGTTGAGTATGGGATGTGTAGTGTGGAATGAAAAAATGGTGCGCTTGATGCCGATGTGTTGAGTTGGTGTGTGAAGTGTGGGGTGAAGAAGTGATGTGTGTAATGTATGTGGTGTAGAGGTGTTATATCGGGTGATTTTTTAAGAGCTTGATAATTTTTTTAAAAAAAAAAAAGCATAAAATTTGCAAAATCTCATCGGTTCTTTATTTGAAACGTTAGATTGGTTCATGACATTTACTTTTTGAAGATAATTTCATTTAAATGTTGACTCATGTGGTTTCAACAAGATGGCGCTACATGCCACACAGCTCGCGATTCTATGGCCATTTTGAGGGAAAACTTCGGAGAACAATTCATCTCAAGAAATGGACCCGTAAGTTGGCCATCAAGATCATGCGATTTAACGCCTTTAGACTATTTTTTGTGGGGCTACGTCAAGTCTAAAGTCTACAGAAATAAGCCAGCAACTATTCCAGCTTTGGAAGACAACATTTCCGAAGAAATTCGGGCTATTCCGGCCGAAATGCTCGAAAAAGTTGCCCAAAATTGGACTTTCCGAATGGACCACCTAAGACGCAGCCGCGGTCAACATTTAAATGAAATTATCTTCAAAAAGTAAATGTCATGAACCAATCTAACGTTTCAAATAAAGAACCGATGAGATTTTGCAAATTTTATGCGTTTTTTTTTTTTAAAAAAGTTATCAAGCTCTTAAAAAATCACCCGATATAACGAGGGGGTCAGGAGCTCATTAACGACTAAACGACTTTTTACCCTAGAAGGCGCTGCAGCATTGCCACAACGCTGCTCAGACGCGTGGATCGACGAGGTGGTGGTCCAGGCTGTCGACGGCGCAACGAGGTTCCGCTCCGCTGGTGTCGCGTGGCCGCGATGGATAGGTCGCCGATTCACTTCGCGTGACGAGCTGCGATGTAGCAGCATGTGATGCGGCCTGTGGCATATGTTGCACAGCCGCCGTGACTCACACTCTGGAGACATATGCGTGTGCGACAGGCAGTTGTGGCAATGGCCGTGTGCCTGGGCAACTTGCTGCAGTTGCAAGGGTCGCATACCCCTAAATATGCCACAATGGTGCAAACGATGAGGACGTCGACAGATGGGGCACCTTAGGGTCTCCGAAGTCCGTGATGTGGTCGGTGGTGGTCTTGTGACCCTTTGACTTTGCCTTTGAGTTGCTCGATAAATTTGAACATGTAAGCAACTACTCTGAGAGCTCTTGGAAACGATGAAAATCGTTCAAGGAGGTCGGCATCATCTAATAATGTGTGAAAGGTGGCAACTTTTCGACCTTCTGGTGCGATAATGTTGCGCATGGTGGATTGTGGCCAAGAATAAGAAGATTCTATCAACCATCGAGGGCCATTCCACCACAGGGTGATGGTGGCAAGGTGCAGTGTCTTGCACCCTCCCGTACCTAGATCGGCAGGATTGTCGGCACTGGCTAAGTGACGCCAAGTGGCTGATCCCACTAGGTCAAGTATTTGAGACGTTCGGTTAGAAATAAACGTCTTCCATGCATGTGGTGGTTTTTCCAACCAGGCTAGTTCAATTTTGGAATCGGACCACATACATAATTTGCATTCTGTCATGTTTAAATGCATTTGCACCATGGCTACTAGTTTGGAAAGTAGTAATGCGCCACATAAATCAACTCGTCGGACCATTTTTCTAAGCGAAGAGGTTTCACTTGTTCGTCCCAGTCGGTTCCATCTAGCCATAATTCTTATATTAAGATTTTCGCTTGGATCATAATTAGCGAAAGCCATCCTGCGGGGTCGAAAAGTTTTGCCACCGAGGATAAAATCTGTCTTTTTATAGTCGTATATGAGAACTGGTCCGATATCGCATTCCATTGGATGCCTAGAGTTATTGTTGTACTTTCCTTTTCGAATATAAGGAAATTAGTGTCCAATAAATTTTCGTTTGGAATATTTTTGAGTATATTTGGGCGATTTGCCGTAATCTTTTTTAATGGAAACCCTGCGGATTTGAGGGCTTTTATTACCTGTGATAAGGCATCGTATGCTTGTGGAAGAGTCTGACTTCCAGACAGAATAACCTCTGCTTACGTTTGAGTTTTCAACACTTCAGTTGCTAGAGGAAATTCTGACTTTGTGTTGTCAGCCAATTCGTGGAGTGCTCGAATGGCTAGATACATATGGTATACAATTAACGCCAAAGGTAACTGGTTTTAATTTGAAGTCATATGGAGGACTGGTGGGGGATCTTCGGAACATAATGCGTTGAAAATCTGGGTCGTATACATTCAGTCGATACATTTTTTCAACGTCCCCATTGAATACGTATTTGAATAAACGCCAATTTAATTTCAGAAGCATTAAATCTGGTTGGAGTGTGGGTCCCGTAAATAGGATATCCTTTAGGGAATTCCCCGAACTAGTGGTTTTCGAGGCATTATAGACAACTCTTTCTTTTGTTGTTTTTTTTTGTCTGGCTTTACTACTGCGTGATGTGGCAGGTAAAAGGAGTAGTATTTGCCGTTGACGATTTTCTCCCCCGGGTTTACTTCCTCCAAATGATCTAAGTGGAGGCATTCTTCTAACACACTATCATGTTCTGATTTGAGTTCACCTTTTTTAAGTAGGTTTCTTTCCATACTTAGAAACTGCTGTATTGCAGAGATGCGAGAGTGACCTAAGGCGAGTGTGTTAGGAAATTGTTGTTAAGTGGTAGTCGTACAATGTATCGACATTTTACTGTTCTAGTAGTTGTGGCTTTGTAAAAGTCCTCACAATACTGATCTTCGGTTGTGACTGATATGGGGGGGAGTTCTTCGAATTTTCGAAATTTTCTCAATTGTGAATTGAGGTACTCTTTTGAGACTTCCTCAACTTGAGTTGTCAATGTTGTGACTGGTTCCGCAACTAGTCCACTTACATAGGACGCATCCGAAAATGGTATTTTGCGGCAGAAGTGTATTTGTGATTTTCTCAATACCTTCGAGTATTATCTGTGGTATGAGATCGCTGCCTAATAGAAGATCTACATATTTGAGCGGAGGTGTTGCAGCTTGGGTCTGCTAGCTTTAGGTGTGAAACCTTTTGCCAATGCTTGCTATTTGTGTGATAGCTTGGTAGCATATTGGTTAATTGATGTAAGATAATAGCTTCTGCTTGTATGCGCTTATCCGCTTTGGGGGAAAAGAGGATAATGGGGCAGATTTTATTTGAGTTTTGAACATTTCTTCCGCCCATTCCCGTGATTTCAAAATTGGCTAGTTTTGTTGGCAACTGTAGCCTGTTTTGTGCCCTAGATGCTATAAATGATCGTTGTGATCCTTGGTCTATTAAGGCTCTGAGTTTAAACAGTTCTCGGTGTTCTCGGTGATGGAGACAACTGCTATGGGAAATAGTACCCTACTATGATTTTCGCTATGTAGCGTTTGGGTTTTTAACGACTTTGAGCAGCATAGTGCTTCTTGGCAGTTTTCAGAATTTGTTGTTGCAACTAAACTCTTTTTACGTTTGCGCTGTTTGGAGGTGAGCTGGAATAATTTTTTATATATAACATTGAATTATGTCTTTTATGGCAGTAAACGCAATTAAATTTGTTTTCGCAATCTTTAAGCGTATGCGCATGTAACAAACAGATGGTACATAGTTTTTTCGTTCTTACGAAATTGTTTCGATCGCTAATATTAATTTTTTTGAATTTTTCGCACGATTTTAGTTTGTGACCTCCTCTACAAAGTTCGCATGACCTTTGTTTATATTATTTGGATGCGAACGATTGATTCTTAAAAACGCTTCTATTTAAATTATTGTGGCTACTTGCTTGGGGTCTATCGAAGCTTCTATTGAGGTCGTTTTGAACGTTTTTCGTTCTGAATAGTTTTTTTTATCTACCATTTCTGCAATTTCATATTGGGTAGTAAGAAATTCTTTCATTTGCTGACACGTTGGGCACTTTCTTCGCGATGAGAGCGATTGCTCCCACAAAAGTAACGATTTTTCTGGTAAAGCAGCTGTGCATATATTTACCAGAATGGGGTCCCAATTATCTGTGGGAATATTCTGTGTCGATAAAATCGACAAACAATTTGAAACCGTAGATTGAAGCTTTATCAATTCTTCACTTGTTTCTTTCTGAATTTTTGGTAAATTCATTAGTATCGTCACTTGCTTGTCGACCAATATTCTCTCGTTTTCGTAACGTGCTTTAAGAGCTTCCCAAGCAAAGTTGAAATTTTCGTCACTGAGAGCGAACTGTTTGACTATTACGCCTGCTTGACCTTTGGTTTTGTATCTGAGGTGATACAATTTCTGCGCTTGTGATAAATTAGGATGGTTTATGTACACAGCTGTAAACATGTCCCGGAAGGACGGTCACTATTCCTAACATATACATATCTGTGTCGCATACTGGCACTTTAAGGTGAATGCCTGAACTTGCCTCTTGGGCTTGACTTTGTGGCAGCTCTACTCTCGGTTGTGGAGTAGGTGCAATTGATTTGATTAGTTTTAGTTGATCAGAGATCATGGCTTTTGTCTCTTCGAATTGGTCTAAGCAATTTTCGTATTTTGAGCAAGCCGAGGAATTAAAATTTTCTGGTAGATCTTATTCGTCAGATTCTACGATTGCGTCATATGCCGCTGTCAAGATTTTCTTTTTTAATTTCTAATACCTATTCAGAATTATCTTGAATCGGTGAAGATGAGAATCGAGTGCAGTATCGAATTAGACTGTCACTCTCAGAAATAAATTTGGTGTATGAAATATCTTTCACCCTTTTTTGTTTTGTAGCACCTTGCTTTGAGCGTGTAGCATCTGCAGGTGTACACGGACTTTGCGTGTGAAATCATCTTTGGAACTTTTAGCAACTGAGTTGTTTTAGATTCCTTTGAGTCTGAGCTCATTTAAAAGATGTATAGAATAAATCAAAACGTCTTAGTGAAAACTAGACTTGTAGATGTTTAGAAAAAGTTTCGTATATAAAATGTTGAATGGAAGATTCTTTTGTGTGTAAGAGTTTCAAAATAATCAATAAAACCAATGGCTTTTTGATAATCTGAGATTTCAAAAATATTTTCATATGTATATATAGTATATGTATTTATATGATTAGACGAGACCTCTTTTAAGTAAATAAGAGTTTTGAACGAAATTGATATAACGATAACGCTTTACGTATTTGATAATAATTTGATAATCGCGAACTCTTTTAAGTTAATAAGAGTTTTGAACGAAAAAAAAAATTTCCTAAATTTTCGTATATACATATGTATATGTTTAGACGTGAACTCTTTTAAGTAAATAAGAGTTTTCCAAATCAAATAAAAGATTACACGTATATAGGATATCACTTAAATTTGATTTATTTAATTATTTATTGATGAGTGGAAATATTTTATTTTTCTATACATATTTGTTTTATATATATTTTATGTCCAAATATCCTATAGGGTATACCTATGTATAGGTGGATCTTTTATTTATTATGTGCTAATGAGCGCTCGTTTTAGAGATCACTGCACTTTGTACATACATACATACTTATATGTACATTAGAGTGATTAAAAAAAAAAAATTTTTTTTTTCGTTTCGTACACGGAAAAATGGGTTCCTAGACACCTTTAAGAAAGCCTCTCCAAAAACCTTATTCATAATGATTGTTTTCATTGAGTTATAAAATTCATAAAAAATAAAAAATTTTCCCAAAAATAATCAAACTTCAACCGATAATATCGTTTAAACGGTTGGGTTTACGAAAAAATCATATCAGACCTTTTTTGTAGAGCATTCAATTTCCTACAAAATCTAAGGAACAAGGTATTTTTTCAAGTAGTTGGAAGCGAGATATAAATTTTTCTATCTGATAATAAGAAAAATAAGAAAAGATAATAAGAAAAAATATTTTTTTTTTGAATCACTCTAATGTACATATGTAGGTATAACGCTTTTATATGCAACCCTGCTTGTTTTTGTCGGCCAATGATTAAGGGGTATTGCGGGATGCATGCCAATGTGGACTTTGAAGCGATATTCATGTATCGTAAGTGTGGTGAATTTATGTATTAAGCCGCGTAATTTTTGTTGGTTTTGCTTTAGCAGTAATTTACCCACTTATCTGAAATAGCATAGACTAATCGTGTGCCGTATGCACGTATGTACATATATATGAATATGCGTATTCGCAATATTTCTAACGGGAGATCCAAAGAGAGCGCAGGTATTTTTTAAAATATATGTTTGTATTTTGTTCTTTATCTTTTCTTCTCTTTCTATTTTTCGCTTTACAGTGTACCAGTTTTTGATTTTTATAAATCTGCCTTAGCTTACTGTTTAAGCAATCCTGCTTACTACTTTAAGAACCGGAAGGGGTATTGCGGGAAATAGTGCAAGTAGTTACTTGAATTTTTATTGTGTTTGTATTATGTGTGTATACATATGTATATACACAAATGAAAGACCGCAAGAAAAGGCAGCAATAGTATTTTAGTAATATTATATCATTTGTATTTTTTTTTTTAATATCGTTTTTTTTTGCTTATTCCGTTTTCTCCGGTAAGATGTAGGAGAAATGGGAATACTGATATTTTTTTTTGTTTTTGCGTTTTGTTAACGTTCTGACACTCGTTTTTTGAAACTGTTTAAACGTGGTTTACCAGTACAAACATACAAATATGGTGTTAAAAATGAAAACGATACACTTACATTGACTTGCTTCAAGGGTCTTTTTGTTTTTGATTTTGGGGGACAAGTAGGTGTATGTCTCCTTTATGTGTGTTTTGCGGTCAGTGGCCTCCTTCCTTATAGCGGTCAGCTGCTCCTTTTTTTTTCCTTTCTCTGTTCTTCTGTGCCAGTCTTCTTTGTTGGTGTTGTGATCGCGTTCCAGCCCTCCAGTCGTGTTGATATTTTTGTTGTTTAACTTAGTGGATTTATTAATATTAATATTAAGAGCTCATCTTTTGAGTGACTTTCTTTTCACATTCTAATACATACATGTATATATATACATGTACTGTCAATTGTGTTTTACGTGGGATCCTGCTTATGTAAAGCTTAACTCCACGGTGCTCAAAAGCACAACGGATCAATACAATGCGTCGATCAGCGCCCTGAAAATTGGGTAAGGATTTTCAGTACCAATTGGCAGTGCGGTAAGGACACACTAACCACCTTGGTAGGGCTCGAGGCCCATCTAAAACCTCTGCCGTACTTTGGGTCCGGCACCCGGTTGCAATGCAACTCCACATTCGACTGACAAGTCAGTTCTTCCCGCGATTTGGGTTTTAACCACAGCCACCACGAATCTCCACAAAGGGCCAAACCCAATGAGCAGACTGGAGCGAACTCCAGGGGCTACTGCTCCCCGTGGTACCAGGTTAAAGTCTTTGGTATTGACCTTGTAGCCGAAACTACGACCAGTTGAGCCTCCATACAGCCCTGGACTGGTGGCCAGGATTTTAGTCGCCTCTTACGACAGGCATGCCTTACCGCGGGTATATTCGGTTTCCCCTCGAACCCGGAGGTCCCCGTACCCGCAGGGGGAATATATACATGTACTGTGAGAACTAAATATCTATACAGACTTTAGCCCACACAACCCATAAAGGCACACCCTATTGTTCACAACACAACGGGAAAACCACGCCACGCAAGCAATACAGCGGGATACCACGAAGACGGAGAAATCAGACAAGCAGATAAAACAACAACAAGCATGCATACGCAGCGGTAAAACCACGCCACTGCCAGCAACATACGCCGTCCCAGCAACACACGCCATCCCAACGCAACATGTTGCGAATGTTTTAGCACGCAGCACAGGCTTGCTGGGGAGTTAGGTGATGGATGATCAGGAGTCAGCACGGGACTGTGACAGCGTACGCACGCTTGGCATCAGATTACGCAGTGAGTTTATCCTCTGGCTAGTCTTGATACCCTTACTTGTGAACGCGTCTGTTAAGGGTGAGCTTGGTAGTGAGTTTATCCTCTGACCAACTCAACCTTTAACATCGCGGCCGCTAACACCGTCTTCCGTGATCCGGGATCTTTACGCGGCAATGTAGTTAAAAGGACCTCTCCAGCGTAGCAGAGGATCGTAAACGGGTATAACAGTGCAGCGTTATTGGAGCCTACACGAGCGTCGGCAGAAGTAGCCGGACGTAGTCGTCGTAGCACGCGAGTGCTAACGTGTACATCAGGACAGCGTCATCGAAGCCTACACGAGCGCCGGCAGAAGTAGCCGAGCGTGGTCGTCGTAGCACGCGAGCGTCAACGTATGCCAGGACATCGTCATCAAAGTTTACAGGAGCGCTGGCAGAAATAGCCGGGCGCAGTCGTCGTAACAGAGGAGTGTCAACGTGTACGCAAGGAAGGCTACACGGGAGCGTCAGCGTACATCAGAGGATAGTGTCAGCGAAGCCAACGCGAGCGCCGGCAGAAGTAGACGCAGTGATCGTCGCGGTACAGGGCAGTAAGTCGTCTAGCGCCCAGAAACGCAACAGAGCGGGAAACAGTATTGCCCTAACGGGCCACACAGAACCGTTACCCTGACACCGTCGTCCCCGGGCGACGACAGTACAACGCAGAAGACTATTCTGTAACATAGATTAATATATGTATATTACATTTTACATATTAATATAAGTTGAATAAAATAAAGCACGATTCGCAGAGGAGCCCCAGTATCTACAAATTTATTGTAACGAACCCTGGACACGGCGAGTATACCTCAGCAATTTATACTTGTAAGAAGCAGGGGCAGAAAAAAGCTTCATTACAGTACGTTCAGCAACCAGCAAACGGTCGTGGTAAAAATAATCGAAGAATACATATCTAAAACGGTCGCGATAAACGGAAAACGGAATATTAATATTAAGAGCTCATCTTTTGAGTGACTTTCTTTTTCACATTTTCGAAAGTTTTTAGCCTGTTTTTCAGTTGAAAAAAAGGTTGCCTCAGAATGACACACCCTAGTATTTGGTATTTTTATCAATATCATCGGCATACGCCAGCAGCTGTACACTCTTATAAAAGATTGTACCTGCTCGATTAAGTTCTGCAGCTCGAATTATTTTCTCCAAAAGTAGATTGAAGAACTCGTAAGATAGGGAGTCGCCTTGTCTGAAACCTCGTTTGGTATCGAACGGCTCGAAAAGGTCTTTCCCGATCCTGACGGAGCTTTTTGGTGTTGCTCAACGTCAGCTTACACAGCTGTATTAGTTTTGAGGATACCAAATTCAGACATCGCGGCATAAAGGCAGCTTCTTTTCGTGCTGTCGAAAGCAGCTTTGGGCACGATTCCGATTACTTTGGCGGTCGGGTAAAAAAACCGAATTTCCGTATAAATGGGGTTTGTGCGGATAGGAGCTTCTCCAGAGAAGAAATATCCAAAAATAATATAAAAATTTTGTTTTCAAAATTATTTTATTTATTGGATAAGTTATAAAATCTTAAATCTAATTAAAAACTAGACAGGCTCAAGCACGTGATTGAGCTGTTTTGGTGATACGTTGCTCCTTAGTACGCAGGCATATCTCTTCTTTTAAGTCGTGTACCAAAGCATTAGCCAAAGGGTTTGGGTGATCTCGGAGTTTAGATATATATTTAATTCTGCTGTCTTCTACTTCTTTCTTTATCGTAGGGATACCAAGGTCTTTATGGATATTTTCGTTACGCATGTACCATGGTGAACACGTGATTGTTCTAAGCATTTTTGATTGAAACCTTTGTAATATATCAATATTGGTTGCACAGGTCGTACCTTACAGTTGAATGCCATACATCCAAATCGGCTTTATGACCGCATTATACAAAAGCACTTTGTTGTCTAGGCTAAGTTTTGAGTTTTTATTTAAAAGCCAATTTAAATTTGCAGCTCTAATCTTCATACATGTTATTTTACTAGAGATGTGTTTTCTCCACGTGAGCCTTCTATCTAGATGAATACCAAGATATGTTACTTCGTTCGCTTGGGGTACTAATATATTGTTTATTTTTACTGCCGGGCACATCTTTGGTCTTAGCGAAAATGTAATATGCTTACACTTCTGTTCATTCACGTTTATACGCCAGTTCGCTAGCCACTCTTCGACAGAACTTAAATGCTTCACTAATATTCGTGATGCTAAATGTGGCATTTGTTACGGCTCACTATAGCTGTGTCATCCGCAAAAGTTGAAGCTAATACATTATTAGCTGTTGGAAGATCTGCTGTATACAGTTTGCCAAGTAATTCTTTGCAAAATTGAAAACGTCATTGAAATAAAACTTCAAGTTTATTTTTCTTAAGAAAAAATGAATTTATTTCAGTTTTTTCTTTTATATTATAATAACAGTGGTTATTAGCTACAATTGTGATTAAAAAAAAACTATTTCAGCATACAACATAACAAGAAAACAACAAAAACAAAAAGTATGCAAATATTAGGCTGTCAATTAATTCTTTTTTTGCAAAATGCAAACAGAAGCTAAAGTGAGACACAAAAC